>NW_005355247.1:601189-627450 GCF_000412655.1 Myotis brandtii | reverse complement strand
CCAGCCAATTTGTTGATGTTATATTTTTGTGATTGATAACATAAGATCAGGACTCGTGTTTAACAAAGAAAACAAAAAGCTTGAAGCCAGCCACCTAACACCTACCTTAATGATTGTATTGCCTCTAATTTCTATCACGTAGCTCCTGGTTCTTACCTTAGGTAAAAAAAGAAATATCTCAATCAAAAAAAATTCAAAAACCTTTCCTCAGAAATTGTTAAAAGTGGTATCATTAGAGTCATACAAATTAGAATCGACACAAGAAGTTTAAGATATGCAGTCATTTTTCATGCTAATGAACTAAAGTACCTCTTGAGCCTTTCTTATCGACTGTGGTTCTATTATTTCTGATGAGGTAAAATTATCTACATGTCATTACCTAGGTCCCCTGTGAATAAGGATAATGGAAAGTGCCTCCATACTTTGCAAATGCATTATGTTCTGAAAGAATATTAACATTTTATTATATGTAAGTTCCTAATGGGAACACTTCTCAAGCACTGAAATAATTACTCAAAATGGCTCTCTACTCATAATTGCAACAAATTTTATAAAAATTACAGATTTGGGGAAATATTACTATGTATTGTATTTTGCATTGTGAAGATACTAGGCATTCTGATTCGCTTTACATATTCATCAAGTTTATGAATACATTGTATGTATACCTATGATTTGGAGATCAGAAGGGCATGATGATAAAATATATCATTGAATTAAATATCTAGTCCATTACATAAAATATTTATACCTGAAATTTTTTAACTTAACCATAGACATATGGTTAAGTTAAAAAAACTAGCCTATAGTTGCCTACACATCTGGACTAACTCCAGCATGCACTCTGTTGAGCCATTTTCCTAAGCCATGGCTCTTGAAATCCAACTTCTAATAGCTTCCATAAGTGAAAATTCAGTACTAGATTAAGAAAAGAAATGCAGTGTCTCTAGAACTCTAATTATTTGGGACATGTGAGTGTGAAGAGCTCATGGGAGAGTAACAGAAACCTTCATTTTGACCTGAGGACCAAGCCACATTCTCCAACATGTTTGCAAAAGACCTAGTACTTTAGGGTTTTTAAAAAAAAGTTAATACTATGCTTCCTCACCATGTCATTCTTGGAAGACACTCCTGTGTCTACTGCTCTGGAAGTCTAGAATCATAGGAAAGTGGAAATGTTAGCCGATTACTAGAAATCAGCATCCCCCTAAATCCAACGCCATTCTCTTCGAATACAAAGGCATGTGTACATAAAACTTGACAATTGAATCATTTGAATCATCATAAAATAGAAATATATTCAGGACATATTTCAAGTTATGCCTCTTGCTGTATTTAAATTACCTAAAAATGGACAATTCCTTTATATAGCAGAGGTAGAAGTTCTTCATTATCCCAAAAATTTTATGGTAACACCTTAAACACAGTACTAGCTTAGAAAATTATTTTTAACTAAATGTTAGACTGATGAATGTAATTGACATATTTTTTTAAATGTGCTATTAGTGGGGAAATAGGGAAATAAAAAGTGGTATATCATATGATAGACTTACTGAGGGCAATTTAAAAATTAAAAGATCTATATTAACATGGATGCAGCCCAAAATATAATATTTGGAGAAACCATATTCAAAATACATTTAAATATGCTATAAATTTGTGTAATTTTTAAAATCATACCAAAATAATATTTTATACTGCTTATGAATATTATATTTGTTTAAAACAATGAAAAATAGACTAGAAGAACATACATTGGATTTATAATAAAGATTTCCTTTAAAGAAGGAAAGGGGAATAAATTAGGAATGTGGGTTTAAGGTCACTTCAGATATATTTATATTAATAACTTAAAACATGTAACTTTTTAAAAAACGGAAAATTAAGATGCAATTCATGTCCATCAAAAATGAAAAATATCTTTTAACAATCATCTTATTCTCAAACGCCCTTGCATTTCATTTTATACTTTTATTTTTAGGAACCATTTATTGAGTATTAGAAACCAAAAGAAATATGTGTTTTGTAAACTATACGAATGAATGATACATCTACTCGAGGCTGCTCTCAGTATTTTTCATGACTGCACAATAACTAATTTGACAAAATGTGAAACTTAGAAATGTGTTTTCTGAATATAGTTATTTCTACCATTCTTTTCCTGCTCTTAAAATTCCTAATTGAGGTTGTCCACTAGGCATGAAATCCCTGCCATTCAACCTCTACGAGTCAAAAGCAAGTATGTATTCCAGTAAAACAGAAACCAGCGAGCCTGCCCCGCTCTCCTCCCCCGGGAGGATCCAAGTTGAAACTGAGGATGTTGTGCAACTCACTGCCCCCGTCAGCAGCTAACATGAGTGGAGGTTGCTGCTCTCTCAAAATAAGAGGTCAAGCCCAGCCGGTGTAGTTCAGTGGTTGAGCATCGACCTATGAACCAGGAGGTCATGGTCCGATTCATGGTCAGGGCACATGGCTGGGTTGTGGGGATCCCCAGTAGTGTGGGGCATGCAGGAGGCAGCCGATCAATGATTCTCTCTCATCATTGATGTTTCTCTCTCTCTCTCCCTCTCCCTTCCTCTCTGAAATCAATAAAAACATATTTAAAGAAAAATAAGAGGTCAAGACTTGAGTCTGAGCAGGTGTTTATTTCCAGGCCTTTAATATCATGAGTATGCTTAGGAAGGCTGCCCTGATTAAAGAGCTGCTCACTTAGAAACCACTCATTTCTTTTTTTTGCCCACTCACATCTTGGTTTTAGATGCTATACAATCCTTTCATAGGGATCTGTAAACCTTCATTTTGACCTGAGGACCAAGCCACATTCTCTAAGACCTCGTACTTTAGGCTTTAAAAATAAAGTTAATACTATACTTCCTTACCATGTCATTCTTGGAAGACGCTCTCTTCCATTCCATAGTTAACCCTGAGTCTAGATAGAACTGTGAGTCCCCAAATTCTGTTGTCTGCTTCGTCAATGTCTTCATAATAAGCCCTATCTGCCTCAACTGCACAATTATGGAATACTACAAAATTCTTAACCAGTTTCCAAATCTTAAACAGCATATCTATTCTGTGCAATTCATGTGTTGTGTATATTTTACTGTATTCTTATCTTCTGAAAATTTGTTGCATTTTAAACCATGTAGTTAAATTCCACAATTATGGAATACTACAAAATTCTTAACCAGTTTCTAAATCTTAGAAAACAACGTATCTATTCTGTACAATTCATGTGTTGTGTATATTTTACTGTATTTTTATCCTCTGAAATTTTGTTGCATTTTAAACCATGTAGTTAAATTTTCTCATAACCAAATTATTTTAGCAAAACATTGCACACATTTATGATGTCTGATTAGTGATTGACTAGTAAGCAAGAGTTAGGGTAGACCCCATGCAGCCAGACCAACCCCAATGCTCCCCAAGTTCCCTGCATGTTGCTCTGCCTGCACTCTACCTAGGCCTTGGGATAACCCCAATCCTGTGATCTGACTCTATCTCCACTTCTTCTTATCATATGTCTTGTTTTATAGAGGGAGATGTTTTAGATACAGATCTTCTGATTTTTTTTAAAAAATGCACTTTTAATCTCTGGTTGAATGTTAGAATAAGACTGAGAGTGGCATCTACTCATATCCATCCATTTTGATAAATTCTCTGTGTATATTAAAATATACTCCTCACTTTCTATACTGACGGTGGCTGATTTCCCTCCATGAAAGGAACAAGAGTTCAACCACAAACCTACTTAACTGAATGGCCCTCGTTCTTACACAGGAAAGATTTAGACCACATAAGCCAATAGGCCCCACATTCTGTTGTCCCAAGAGGCATGCCTGAGGACAGTAAAGCAAAGAAAGAATAACACAGAGTCAGGACAACCACACCCGTTTTTAGTACCTTGGCAACAGATAGGTTAGGTGAGCTTTGGAAAGGTGCTCCAAGTTCAAATACTTGTCCCTATCTCGGTGCCACAAAGGCCATTCTAGTGGCTCATAAATTTTCTTTCTCTTAAAGAGAATTCTATATATATACACAGCATTCCTAGGAGAACATTACACTAAGCTCTAAATTCTTAAGTGTCACTGGGACAGACACAGAGATGTGCCATTCAGATCCCCCATCAAGAAAGGACTTGCTGCCCAGGTGTAAGGAGTGTGTGTGGTTGATTATGTCCAGCTATTGGTTGTTTCACAGTCTACCTCAGCATTTAACACCAGGTCACACACTCTTCTCAGTGTGTGGTGGTGGCAGCCACTCATCAAGATGATGGTAGCCAGGGTCACGCTTTCCAGCCAATGATTGAGCAGGGCAGGGCTATAGAGGGCTCATCATTGCCACCCAAGGCAGGACTCCTCTACAGGGAAATTTTTGCTCTGGGATTCCCCATCTGGCTGTAGGGATTTGTCAGGTCAGCTCAACCCTACTTCCTGCCTTTTCTTTCATGGGCATTTCTCTCAATAAACCTTTGTGCTCCAAGCTCTACCTCATCTTCTGCTTCTGGAAGAAGTCAGCCTACTACAGACACTGATGTAAATAACGTAAAGCTGAGAAAAGACTGTCCAGGACTACTGGCTCATAAAACTTTTGGTGGAGGCAGGGAAGAAAGGACAGGCCATAGTGTCACTGTCATTGCCAGGAATGAGAAGAGAATGCAAACTATAATTTATTGGACACCTACTATGTGCCAGAAACTTTACAAATTTCATCATCATTCAGTCTTTAGAACTACTTTTTTAAACAAGTATTACTATCCATATTTTATAGATCAAATTTTCCTCAAATATTTACTCACACTTTCCTGTGTAGCATGTACTGAACCATGAAGTTATCTGCCTTCAAAGGTGCAGATATACGCATAGGTAATTGAAGTAGATCTTGTTAAGTGATATGAAGTGGGGTGGGGGTGGGGAATGGGGCACTTGTCTGCCTGAGACTTTAAAGTAGGTTTCCAAGAGGAATTAACACCTGAGCTGACTCATGAAGCCTAAGGACCCATTTCGCCTGGGATTAGCCAGGTCAAAAAATGTGACCAGGGTCATTCGAGCCAAAGCACCCCATTTACAAATGAGAGGAGAACCCAAGCTTAACTCATAGGTCCCTTGTAAAAGGTGAAGCCAAGATTCAGACTCAGCCTTGACCCCAAAGGTCGTATTTAGTCCACATCCATCAACGTTCAGGACTAAAAATGGACATAAAATTGCCTCTCCATCCTTCACAGGTGTGTCTAGAGCCAATCCTCAGCACTTTGATTATCCAAGGCATGGTCCTTTTGTCTTATAGTTCCCATCAGGAGATAAATAATGTTCAAGCAAACAACTGACAACAGTAACACTGAGAGTTGTGAAGGACTTTTTCAACTGCCCAAGCTCCCCTAATGGCAAGTTAAATTGGTAGCAAAAATACTTTGAGTTAGAAAATTACTGGTAACAAAGACTTTAGAAGGTTACACCTAACCTCAGCTATGCTGTTTGCTCACATTAAATGTTGACTAGCCAGGTACGGGGGGGAAGCAAAGAAATATTTTAGTTAATAATTACACTCTTTTAATACAATGTTATAGCCCTCATACTTTTAAAAAAATTATTACTTTTGTTGTTCTGAAATGCTCATTTTAAGTGATTGCTTAGATTTCATAGAATAAAAGATGCTTTGCCCTGCCAGACTACTGGAAACAGCTTTAGGATTCACTAATGCAAATGATCTCCTCGAGACTCGCCCCAAATGTTTCAGAGAGAAATCCAAACAATTATTATTAGAGGATATCAATATGCAACTAGGCCATAAAATTAAGGATCCGACGATGAGGTGCCCTTCAGTGCAATCACTTATTTCAGCAGCTGATGGATTCTATAAGCAGAGCAGAGGCATTTTGGCACTGGCTCCCAGGTGCAGCATGCTTAATCATGACTCCTGCAAGGCACTAATTCCTCATTAACTGAGGAAATAAATATTTTTACATCTTTAATTTCAATACTCATATCAACCAGGAAAAAAATGTATTTTATTTACTCGGTGATGAGCTATTTCTTCTGTAGAACTAAAGGTTTATGTTGACCAGGAAAGAATTCCTGGTCAGTAAAGCAAAGAAAGAATAACACAGAGTCAGGACAACCACACCCGTTTTTAGTACCTTGGCAACAGATAGGTTAGGTGAGCTTTGGAAAGGTGCTCCAAGACATGTGTTGCAGGTATCATATCAGGATCATAGCACAGGACTGGATATTGAAGGTAAGCAGCAGAGACCACAGCCTTGACTGAAGCAATGCTGGGGAATGTGCCAGAACTCCCAGTGTCCATGGAGGCTGACGTGGAACTCAAGGTAGGGACTTGTGAACCAGGAGTTATCGTGGAATTCGGGCTTCCATGCGATGGACAACCAAAGCACAGGCGGGCTTTGACATGATGCAGACATGTGATTAGGCCTGGCTCAGTGGTGGGCCCAGGAGTGGTGGACCGGAAGTATTAGGTGAATCAGACTCTGTGAGAGTCAGCTGTGCTGCCAACTACCCCTGTGGGAGGACTGTGCAGAACAGCGTCTAGGATAGTGGTTCTCAGACTTGAGCATGTGTTGGAATGAGCTGGTCTGCTTGTTAAAAATTTAGCTTCATGTCCTGGCCAGTGTGGCTCAATTGGTTGAGCATCATCCTAGTCACCAAAAGGTTGCCAGGTTGATTCCTGGTCAAGGCACATGCCTAGGTCACAGACTTGATCCCCAGGAGGAGGAGAGCAGGAGGCAATTGATTGATGTTTCTCTCTCACATCAATCTTTCTCTCTTTCACTCCCTCTCCTCCCCCCTCTCTCTAAAACCAATTTTTAAAAATGGAAAAGGAAACCCAAGCAGAACATTACCTGTTACTCTGGACAGAGCTCTGCTGAGGACGCACTTCCTGCTCTGTTTCCTCTCCCACATCCAGGCATAGACCATCCATTTGAAAAACGCAGCCTCCCTGGACCAAACCAAGAAATTCTGATTCAATAGGCAGGAATAGAACCCATAAATCTGCATTTTTTTAAACTTGCCAGTTGATTCCGATTTAGGTTGCTGATGAGAAACCATGGTTGAGATGTTAATTGTGAAATAAATAAAACAAAGAAATGATCTTCTACCTGGCAGAATGAAACATAACACAGGGTGGGGCAAAAGTGGGTTTACCGTTGTTTGAATTATAATACAATAAGTAATAAATAATAATACAAGAATAAACTCTGTGTTTTGCATATTCATAACTATAAACCTACTTTTGCCCCATCCTGTATATATAATCCAATAAAATATGGCTTAATGGTACAAACAGAAAGAAAGAATGTCACCACCCTCTCTCACCCTGATGTTGTGTCCAATTACTTTGCCTCCAGTTTTCAGAGGCCATTAAGCAATCGCCTTTTTTTTAATAAAAAAAATTAATTCATATACCATTTGAGCACATAAAACAAGTATTGAGGTGGAAAGGATACTGGATTCAAACCCCAGTTTCATTCCTGGTTGAATTTATCATATCAACACTTTAATAATAGCTCAGCATCTCAATTTCTTTGACTAAAAATTTGGACTAACAATAATATCTGTTATGAGAATTAAATGAGGAGCATATGCAAGCTCTGAGTCTGGTATCTGGTACATAGAAGAAACTCTGCAATTGTTATGAATGAATGAATGAATGAATGAATGAACATTTGGGTAGATGAGAAGCTCTTTTGAAGTCAAATGAATGTTGACAAACAGGAAATGTTAGCTTTCAAGCCAGTGACAACAATAAGAAATTCTTTCTTTTTAATTACCAATTTATTTCCTTTTTCCAACATGTTTTTCCCCACTAGGAACGCAGAGAGATCATTCTTTATTTTTATCCTGCTTTGCTTTAATTTCCTACATAGCCTCGGTGTAAATCATTCAAAATACCCTTTAAACCACAGACCAGCAGAGCCTAAGCCGTCTTTGGATTCAGTGCCATTGAACCTTACAAGAAAACAAATCCACTCATTTGGCTTTCATTTTTGTAAACCCTTCCCGTCTTCTTTGGTGCTTTTATTAATTTCTAGAGCAGTGGTTCTCAACCTTCTGGCCCTTTAAATACAGTTCCTCATGTTGTGACCCAATCATAAAATTATTTTCGTTGCTACTGCAAAACTGTAATGTTGCTACTGTTATGAATTGTGATGTTATCTGATATTATGCAGGATGGTCTTAGGCGACCCCTGTGAAAGGGTCCTTCGACCGCCAAAGGGGTCGCGACCCACAGGTTGAGAACCGCTGTTCTAGAGCATGCATGGTTTGTGAGTAGCTCCACAGAAATTCACAATTATGGGGGGCTGTCTTCCATATTAACTCTTCAAATGGCTTCATTTAGAGGCACAGCTGTCTCATCTGGCTCTCACAGGGAGCGAGGCAGGACTGGATTCCCTCCGCACAGCCCATTTATTCTAAGACACGTGTTGCAGCATGCATTAAGTTCCATTTCTGTGAGTTGGTCTGGAGGTGTAGAACCACACACAGCTGGATGACATTGCACCCTCCAAATGGGAGAAGAAAAATAATGCAGGCCAAAGGACGGGCACAGCAAAAGGTAAATCTTCCAATCTGTGACATTCATGTCATGCTGTGCGGATCCCCACGCTTTCCCCGGGGAAAAGAAGAAAAGGTGTGACTTGGAAGAGGAGAACACTTTTTTATTTATAAACTAGAGGCCCGATGCACGAAATTCGTGCAAGGCGCTTGGCCCCCGCTGCCGTGGTGGCTGCCTCTGCTTCAGCCCTCGATTATAAACTAGAGGCCTGATGCACGAAATTCGTGCAAGGCGCTCGGGCCCCCACTGCCGGGGTGGCTGCCTCTGCTTCGGCCCTCGCAGCCCTGGCTTCGTCCAGAAGGACGTCTGGTCTAATTAGCATATTACGCTTTTAGACAGGTAGTATTATAATCCTTATTCTAAGGACAAGGAAATGGCCCAGCCAATGTGGCTCAGTGGTTGAGCATCAACCTATGAACCAGGAGGTCACGGTTCGATTCCTAGTCAGGGCACATGCCCAAGTTAGAGCCTCGATCCCCAGTAGGGGGGTGCAGGAGACAGCTGATCCGATGATTCTCTCTCATCATTGATGTTTCAATTTCTCTCTCCCTTTCCCTTCCTCTTTGAAATCAATAAAAATACATTTTAAAAAAAATAATAAAGATGAGGAAATGGAAACACAACAGGATTATGTAAATTGCCCAAAGTCACAAGTTGGCCGACTACAGATCACTCATTTGTCTTAGTCCATTTGGGCAGCTATAACAAGATCCCACAGATCGGTAGCTTATAAACAAAAGAAATTTTCCAAAGTACTGAAGGCTGAGAAATCGAAGATTAAGGCGCCAGTGTGGCTGCTTTCTGGCGAAGGCTCTGTCTTTGGGGCATGGCTGGCACCTCCTTGCTGTTTCCTCGAGTGGTGGAAGAGAGGAGCTAGCTTCCCCGGACCCTTTCATGAGGGCATTCATCTCATTGCTGAGGGCTCCACTCATAACCGGAGCACTTCCCAAAGGCCCCAACTTCTAATCCCACCCTATTAGACATTAGGATTTCAACACATGAATTTGAGGGGTGACACAAACACTCATACCATAGCATTTTTCTAACTCCAAATCCCAGGTTCCTTCCAATCTGAGAATATTTCTGCATATTCATAACTGGCTTGAGGGTTAGCAGCATCCTTAAAAGGAGAGACAGGGAGCCATCCAAGGAAAACTCATTTTTTTCTAGAGTCAGTTTTAATAATATGATTCAAATAAACCCCTCTCATCATGTTCTGCTCAAAGGCATTCTGTGAGTGAACATTATTAATTTATTGCCAGTCACTAACCACAGGAGCTTCACTTTTTCAGATGGTCACCATGGCCTGCTTCTTGAGTTTAGCCACAGACATCTGACAGCTGCCGAGGCCAACAGTTTTGTGGGCCCAGGGGCTGAGCTGAACATCCTTTAGGCCTCTCGGTTGAATTCCCTTGGACTTGAACATTCTTAACTTGATTCCATTGCAGCAATCATTTTCACAGAAGAGTTGCTGCACACAATTGAGATTTTACATAGTACATAATGGCATTTGTTCTAAGTAAATTTTGAAGACTCTCCAATTCAAAGAATTCTCCCCATAAAATGCCCACAAACATAACCTTTTCCCTCCCCCCGAAAAGGCTAACATAGATTATTTTATTTTCAATTACAATTGACATACAATATTATATTAATTACAGGTGTACAACATAGTGATTAGATATTTATGTACCTTACGAAGTGATCACCCTGGTAAGTCTACTGCCCATTTGGCACCACACATTATTACAATATTATTGACTGTATTCCCTGTGCTGTACTTTACATCCCTTTAACCTTTTTATCCATCTCCTCAACCCCCTTCCATCTGGTGACCATCAATTTGTTCTCTGTATCTATGGGTTTGTTCCTATTATATTGTCTGTTTTTTGCTTTTTTGATTCCACATAAATTGAAATCATATGGTATTTGTCTTTCTCTGTCTGACTTATTTCACTTAGTATAATACCCTCTAGGTCCATCCATGTTGTTGTAAATGGTAATATCTCATTCTTTTTTATGGCTGAGTCATATTTCCTTGTATATGCACCCATGTTCATTGCAGCATTATTTATAATAGCCAATGTATGGAAGCAAACTACATGTCCATCAGTAGGTGAATAGGTAAAATAGGTTTGATGTTATCTTATAGTTCATATAAACTGCAGTTCTGAGATTAATGTAGGAATGTGTTCAGGTGAGGGACTCCCTGCTCTGCATTCTCGAATAAATCTCAGAGGGTCTCGTTTACCTTGTTTTATTGTGGTCTAGCAAGGTCTCCGTAAAAATGAATGGCAGACTTCTCTGCCCTCAGCTGAGACTCCTTTATTGAGCATTTGATTAAATGCCTTAAATATATTTTCTGAGCTCAGGGAATTGCTAAACACTCCAGGGACGTTGAGCTTCAGCATGAGATCAAGGTAAAACTCTCCCAAACATCTAAGGAAAGCAGCTAATGCTAATATCTGGGCCCAGGGGAACATCTCCTGCTCCTGTTCTCGCACACCACCTGTGCCCAGATGGAGGATAAGTTTTTGGTCCTCTCACTTCTGGTCTCTCTTCCCATCCACTCCTGCTCCTCAACCCACCCCTTATTAATTCCTCCACATGAGAGGAGTAGCTAGTCCTCAGAAATGGAGATGTTTATGGGCACATTGTACTAAGTTCCTTAAATATTAAAGTGTCCTTGAAGAGCATCTGGGAGGCTCTCTGCCTTTTCCTCTCCCTTAATGGATTTGTGTAATAAGCAGATCCAGGCAAGGCCTGACTCTCCAGAACGTTATCTTTCTCCTCTTCTGTCACTCTGGGCATGCAATTGAATAGTGTTGGACTCAGAGTAAAAAAGGAATCCTTCCTTTGGTTTAACTAATAAGCTTGTCCTGAGAAAGATTAATACATTGACACTTTACTATTTATAAAATGCTACTCTACTCCTTTGGCTATTAATCCTCAAGTTTGCCATTCCCCTCCTCAGGCATCCCGCCGGGAAAAGTTCTAGATGGCAGAGTCTTATTCACTCATTGTTAGGACCCCAATAAACACCTTCAAAATACACACCACACCTCTAATCTTCAACATTATTACGTTCAATTCTACTCAACTAGTACATCACTGAGCCAACTACTGATGATGAAATCTCAAAATGAAGGAAACTAAATGTATGATGGGAGTTTTGGGGGGAATATTGAAAGTCAATTTGCCTAGGTCCTGAGAACAGCATTTTAATTTCAATATTTTGGTTAATTAAATTAAACCCACCATGATGAATATTCCCTCTGCCTTCCATCCCCAGCTTTTCCCCCATCAAACCTATCTCATAGGATGTCTTAGCTATATCTTAGCATGTGTCACCCTGAAAGGAGATCTGCAGAGAGTGTCTTGGGTACAGGACTTTATTTGATAAGTGATTTTCCTAAGGAGCTGGAAGGAAGGGGATGTAAGTAAAACAAAGGAGGAGGGAAACTCAACAAAAGGATCCGTTATCAAGTAGGTGCTTGGTGCTTGACCTCCCAGGACCTTCTGAAGACTTCTATAAAATAGGTCTTAGAACCCTCTGCCTGGGGAAAGAAAGCAGAATGCATTTATCAATTGGCTTTCATCCCCAGTTGGGCAAGAGCATCTTCTAGGGCAGTGGTTGGCAAACTCATTAGTCAACAGAGCCAAATATCAACAGTACGACGATTGAAATTTCTTTTGAGAGCCAAATTTTTAAAACTTAAACTATATAGGTAGGTACATTGTTATTAACTTAATTAGGGTACTCCTAAGGCTTAGGAAGAGCCACACTCAAGGGGCCAAAGAGCCGCATGTGCCTCGCGAGCCGCAGTTTGCTGACCATGGTTCTAGGGCATTAGCGCCCCCAAGACCACGTTGAACACTCGTGAGAGCTAGCAGGTTCTCTGGGACGATGAAGGCACCAGGAAAGCCCTGGGCAGGAAGTTAGAGGAATGCAGTGAAGGCACAAGTTGGAAACTCTGTCAGGTGGCATCTGTGCAGAGCTAGTCAAGTTCTGCATAGAACTGGTGGCCACAGATGTAAATGGAATAAAAGATGGTTCTGTGTCCAAAACAGTCCTCCTCTGGCATTACACAGTTCCTGGTATGTCTTCCCTTAAGTCCAAAATGTTAGAGTCCCCTTCAAGCTATGAGCAGCCACAGGGTCTGCCAGGACCTGACACAGTGGCTTCATGGAGCAATGCCTGTTGCAGTAGTCAGCCTGATGTAGTAACTGATACCCACCATCCATCTCCTTCATTGTGGGTTTTCAATCTCTCTCTGCTGTGGGCAGCATTTTGGCAGCTCTAGGTTGCTTTTCTGGTTGCACGACCTCCAGGGGTGGGCAAACTTTTTGACTCGAGGGCCACAATGGGTTCTTAAACTGGACCGGAGGGCCGGAACAAAAGCATGGATGGAGTGTTTGTGTGAACTAATATAAATTCAAAGTAAACATCATTACATAAAAGGGTACGGTCTTTTTTTTTTTAGTTTTACTCATTTCAAACGGGCCGTAGTTTGCCCACGGCTGACCTAGACCTTCATTCTTTAGAAACCTGAGCCAAGGTTCAGATGATTGAGCCAAGATTGCTTAATGAGCCGTCCATAACTGCCATTGAATATGAGAATAGAAGAGACAGCTCAGTAAATCCCCAATCCAGACTACTCTTTCTTCCCTGCTTTGATTACTTAGCCCCAGTCTTCCTCGTGGTGATCAGACTCAAATTCCCCACCAGTACGGTGACTCCGGTCGTTGCCTGCTGGCCCTCTGACATGAGGATCCAAGGCTGGCAAGAGACAGTGTAACTTCATTCAGTGGAACCCTCACTGTGTCCCACACTGATGGATTACCTGCACAAGAAACAGACTTTCTTTTCCGGAAGAGCTGAAGATTGTGAGGACAAATCTGCTCCCCAGGTGAGTTGCTGAGAGTAATGGTTAGAAAGAGCCAATTCTAGGCCTTGCAGATGCCAATATCCCTGGACAATAACACACACACACACACACACACACACACAGCCATGGTCAAACCCACCGTGTTCTTCAACATTGCCTTTGACCATGAGCCCTTGGGCCACGTCTCCTTCGAGCTGTTTGCAGACAAAGTTCCAATGACAGCAGGAAACTTTTGTGCTCTGAGAACTGGGGAGAACGGATTTGGTTATAAAGGTTCCTGCTTTCACAGAATGATTCCGGAATTTATGTGCCAGGGTGGTGACCTCACATGCCATAATGGCACAGGCAGCAAGTCCATCGATGGGGAGAAATTTGAAGATGAAGCATGTGGGTCCTGGCATCTCGTCTATGGCAAATGTTGGACCCAACACCAGTGATTCCGCTTTTCATCTGCACTGCCAAGGCTGTGGTTGGACGACAAGCGTGTGGACCTTGGCAAGGTGAAAGAGAGCATAAATACTGTAGACATACTCTGAACAAGCTGCTAAGGAAATTCCCATTTTTATGATAGTGAACAGAAGCCAGCTACTCTGGGAAACAGTTGACATGTAGGAAGAAGGTGGTAGCCAAAGAAATCCAGGGTCTCACCTGCTCCCATTCACGTCCTGAAAGTATTTCCCTGCGCTCCTCAAGTTTATCAATTGTCTTAACAAACCTATCACTACCAAGTCACGGGGCCTTTACAACAAAATTAACTACCCATTTTCAAACCTTAGATTAAATATGTTTATTACAAAATATAGTTATCAATAAATGATGTGGATCTAAATATTACTAGCATGGATTTTGTGCAGATAGCCTTTTCATCCACGACATAACCTCCTTCTGCTTTTCCCCCCTGTGCCCCATCTTTTTCAGACCTTTTCCTTAACCTGTGCTTCAATCTTTCTTCCTTGCAGCCAAAGGAAAAATGTGTCCAAAGCCCTTCAGTGCTCACATGTTGGGTTGCCAAGCATCTTTGCCGGTACCCTGGTGTAGAGCACATGAGTTTATGCCTCTTACTTATAAGGAACCTCATTCTTTCATAGCATAGAAATAAAAAATCTAGGTATCTTTTAAAAAATATTTATTTTTTAAATGGATCAGGGTGACATTGGTCAACATGAACATATAGGTTTCAGGTGTAGGTTTCTATGTTACAAGCTCTGTATACTGCACCATGTGCCTACCACCCAAAGTCAAATCTTCTCTTACACGGACCCAAGTGGAAAGTACAGTCTCAGCGTTAGTCGTTTTGCTCTCTGGGGAGTAATATGGTGACACCTAGCCTATTCCACAGCTTTGTCAGCTCTGTAGTGAATTACATGCAAGGATAGAGAGGAGGATCCTTGCCTACCGGTAAAACACATTTATTCAGTCTCCTTTTCCTACAAAGTATTTATAACCTGACAATCCATGGGTCTGTGCTGCCTGTCACTCCTTGAACCAATTAAGTGGAATAACTGCCGGCAGTATGGGAGAGCAGCAGGCCATCCAAAAAAATCTGCTCTGCCCCCACCATAAGCCAGCTGCTTATATTGGGTAGAAGGACAAAGATTACATGGGCAAGTTGGCAAAGGGGTATGCCAAATGGGCAGTTTACATGAAATGAAGGCTGGAGATTTGCAAAGGCCTGTGGGTATGCAAAGGCTGGGGGGTCTTCAAAGGGCTGGCAGCTCTGGTTTCTGCAACAAGGTTGTTAATCTTTTCATGATAATAGACAGCTCCCTGATGGGGAAGATGGACTGCATTTCCAGGTGAGCCCGCAGGCCCCTCGTGCAACTCCCAGCCAGGTTAGAATGTGCTGTCTTTCATCAGGATAAAACAATCACAGTTAATAGAGCATGATTAATATTCCTTACAATTATAGCTGGTCCCCTATATTCTATTTCTGCCCCTATCATATTAAATGACATGATATAGCCTAAATCTTTATATACTTTATGTAACAAATGTATAATTACAGCAAGTAAAGAATATCATGTTTCCTAACAGGGAGTGGAGAGAAGTTTCAGAATATGGAACACAGGTTTTCCACTCAAACCTTTTAACAACATGCTGTTTTTGAACATCTGACCTGGATTATGATTTTGCCAGATTCCTCTGTGTTTCAGCCTTCTGTCTTACATTAAAACATAAGTAGCAATTTCTATTGAGAAAAATTTGGAATAAAGGGAGGAATTTTTCATTTGCTTTATTTTCCTAATTTTGTATGTATGAAGCACCTGCCTGTGACATCATTGACTCTTCATAGTAACCGTAGGGAATAGGCATTATCACCCTGTTTTATAGCAGAAGCTGAGAGGTGCTAAGAAATTTCACCAAGGTCAACGGGACTTGGATTCATATACTACCTGTTTCAATCCAGTAGCCTTGGTTTCTCCAAAGCCCCGAATGCAGTTCTCAGTGGAATTAAGTGTGTAAAATTATCACTAGAGTTGGTAATATTATGAAAACAAAATTTTTTCCTTAAGAATAAATTTAGCACGTATAATATATTATGTCTATAAAATCTGTGCCTCAAAGCCTGTTTACTGAACACTTTAAAAAGCATCTTATAGTTACTTATTTGACTTCCTACTATTTAGACTTACTCAGTTAAGACATTTTACTTCAACATAAAACGAAAAAGGTTGTCTTTAATGACTAATTCTGAATCGTCCACTAACATTATACAATAGGTATTATTTCTACATACATTTTTTTAACATTGCAATCTAGGTAGACTATTGGCATCAATCCTTTTAAGGGACTTAACCTTTTTGTATTTCAAGACAATAAACCAGAAAAGAAATAAGGATAACTAGATGGGGGAAAGGGAAGTAAGCTAAGGAAGCAACCAAGAAAGGCTTAGAAGAATGGAGTTCTTCTGCCACCTGGTGGCTTTTCTGTGTCATAGCCAGAGCTACTTGAAATTATTTTAAGAAATTTTTTTTTAAAGAAATGTTTTGATACGTTTTTATTTCCAAAAGGCATATTACTCAGTAAGTGGTTTCCAGATCTTGATGCTCAACACAGTCACCCAGAAAATATAATCGGGAGACCCAGCCCTTGATGCTTTGATCTTGTATTTCGGGGAAGGACCTAGGACAGTGGTCGGCAAACTGCGGCTTGCGAGCCACATGCGGCTCTTTGGCCCCTTGAGTGTGGCCACGAAGTTTCAATCGCACTGTACATGCACGCCCGCACGCACATGGTATTTTGTTGAAGAGCCACACTCAAGGGGCCGCAGTTTGCCGACCACTGACCTAGGATCATTTCCCAATAATCCCAGGTGATAACGATGCAGTTGATTATAGACTGGATGTGTTGGTCTGCAAGCTTTTCATAAACAATTGATATCCTCTTCTTTCTGGGCTCAAGCCAAACTCCATGTAGGGCCTCACTTTAGCTGGGTGTGGCCACGTGACTGAGCTCTGGCCAATGGAACCTGACTGCCCTCGTCTTTATTAAATGTAGGTGTCTTGCTTCCATTGTCTCCTACCTGGATACCTTGGCTAATTTTGGCATTGGTGGGCACCACCTCTTTCTTAAAACATTTTCTTTGTTGAGTTTAGTTATATTTTCTCTCTTTGTTCTGCTCCTACTAAACAAACATCATCAGAGCAAAACTCAAAGATCTCACTTCACTCTGGCTGAACTGACCTCCCTGCTTCTCCTCCAGCAGGTCACACTTGTGCCCATTAGGGCCTTGACCAATCGAGTGTTTTTGACTGGAGAGCACCCTCTTCCTCAGATCCACAGGGACCTGCCCCACCTCATTCAAGTCTGTTCAAGTATTTGTTTCTCATTGGCACTCCTATTTACAAATGCAACTTCCTCCCAGCAAACTCCTCATTCTTCATATCCTGTTTTATTTTACTTACTAGAGGCCCAGTGCACGAAATTTATGCACTGGGGGGAGAGGGAGGTCCCTCAGCCTGGCCTGTGCCCTCTCACAGTCTGGGATCCCTGCGGGGAGCAGGCCTAAGCTGGCAGTCGGACATCGCTCTCACAGTCCGGGACCCCTCACTCCTTACAAACCGGCTGCTCGCCACTCCTTAGCACTGCCATGGAGGCAGGAAAGGCTTCTGCCACCACCACTGCGCTCACCAGCCATGAGCTGGGCTTCTGGCTGAGTGGCACTCCCCCTGTGGGAGTGCACTGACCACCAGGGGGCAGCTCCTGCGTTGAGCATCTGCCCCCTAGTGGTCAGTGCACATCACAGCACTTTTATTATAGAGACTAGTGGCCCAGTGCATGAAATTTGTGCACAGGGGTGGTGTCCCTCAGCCCAGCCTGCACCCTCTCCAATCTGGGACCCATCGGGGGATGGCCAACTGCTGATTTAGGCCCGATCCTGGACTGCTGACTCCTAGCCACTCACCTGCCTGTCTGCCTGATCGCCCCTAACTGCCTGCCCCCTGACAGCCTGATTGCCCCCAACTGCCCCCCCCCTGCCGGCCTGATCACTCCCAACTGCTCCCCTGGCAGCCTGATTGCCCCTCACTGCCGCCCCTGTCGGCCTGGTTGCCCCTAACTGCCTCCCCCACCAGCCTGATTGCCCCCAACTGCTCCCCCCGCCCCTGCTGGCCTGCTCACCCCTAACCACCTCTGCTTCGGCCTCACCACCATGGCTTTGTCCAGAAGGACGTCTGGTCTCCTGGAAGGTCTCCCAGTCTAATTAGCATATTACCCTTTTATTAGTAGAGATAATAGCTATAACATTCAACATACTGCACAATTTTATTTCTTATTATGTTTATTATCTTCTTTACCTAAAATACAAAACTTATTAGAGCAGGGATTTGTGTTTTCTCTACTGCAGTGTGCTCAGAAACAAAACCCATGCCTGGCACATTGTAGGTGCTCAAAAAAATATTTGTATAGTGATGGAATGAGTGAGTGGATGAATGCTGGCTCGTGCGATTGGTAAATATACACAAGGGACAATATTCAGCCTCCCAAGTATTTAATCACACAAAGTAGAATATTTTTCTATTAATTGGTCAATGCATACACCTTTTAATTACATTGATGCAATTATTTTTAAATCAATTTACATGTAATTATGAAGCATTTATAACCGTTGACCCAGTAATACCAGTTGTGAAATTGTGCTGCACCCAAAAATGTATTTTTTTAAGATACAGGTTCTACATAGCCATCTGCTTTAGCATTGTTGATAATGATGAAGAACTCAAAGAAACAAAAAGCTTAATAATAAGAAAATAATAAATTAAATTATGTTAATTCTATGCAGTGGACTATTTTGTGGCCATTATAATCATAAAGACTATTACCACCTGGAAAATTGTTTATGGAAAATGCTGTATTACAATAAAAATTTAAAATCTCTAATTACACAGGTTTTATATGTAGAAAAATACTACAAGGAATGCACAAAAACTAGAAAATTGTTGCATATACGGGTAATGAGATTAAATACATTTTTTTTGGTCTTCATTTCCCAAATGTTCCTATGCTATTGCTCTAGTTTTTACAGATCTTTAGGATTGAAAAAGAAAATAAATTGTCTTACACATGTCTAAATGTTTTACCCTCACCTGATGTGAGTTTATTCTGAATTCCAAAAAGTGATCATTGCTTGCTTTTATTGTATTCATCAAGAACAATTTACATCTCTGTGGAAACATCTGTAGTGAGAGTCTTTAAACCAGATTTACGTGCATGAAAATGAGCAATTTTTCCAATAAATGCAGAGTGAATGTAACAGTGATTCGAGAATTCAAGCGTTCTTTCCATCGTCTAATGTGTCTGTTCTACCTCACTGCCTGCATGGACTCGTGTTCTAATCGCTTGGTTTGTACAGATATCCTTGCGTCGGTCATCTTGCCCCATTTTAATAAATAAAACTGTTGACAATTTCTCCTCTTTTACATACATTAGTGCCCATCGGTTCAGAGCACACACACTGGGAATTCATGGAGGCGAGGGGTTTTTCAGATAAAGGAATTCAGGGCATGAGGCCACCCCTCAAAAATTGTTTTTTTCTTCCTTGATACCTGAACTAAACCCTCAGCCTTCACCAGATCCTGGGATTGCTATCACTTTGATCTACTAGCTTTCAACCCAGGTCAGTCCTTACCTTCTGTCTCCTGTGACCTGACATACTATTGAAATTCAGTCTTCCTCCCAGGTGTCTTGCTCAGCAAGGATTTTGGCTGCAGCCTGGCTGCCCTTACTGGTCCCGGGGAAGAGGTGGCTGCTCTCCATTCATAGTCTTCCATTCGCACAACCATCTGCTACCCTGTCACTCCACTCAATACTGACAGCTCAAGCATTAATTCGGTGGGGAGGCGGGGGTCCAAGGCATTAATTCCTTGGTGGGAAACAAAGTCAAACCAACCATTCTTTGATTCTCATCCTTATAAAGCTAAAGATTCATAGGACCAAAATATCAAAAACGAAAAACAAAAATGTTTCCCCATGGGACCTCTGACTCCAGGGCGCCCCCCACCCCCCCTAAGGAGCATTACACTTCTCACACCATTGACAGGCTTGCCATAGGACTTACTTTGGCCATAGAAATATGAGAGAAAGTGATAGGTTTTCCTTCCAATAGAAGCCATAAGAGCCATCACATGGTTCTTCCATTGCTTCATTATTTCCTCTGCCTGAAGACTACCAATGTCCTAGACAAGGACTGCTTCTTCAGCCTCAGTCCAGGAATGAAGCAGATCAGGTATCCTGCAATGGACTCTTAAAAAAAAAAACAAAGCAAAAAACCCTTACTGTCAGATACCACTGAGATTTTGGGGATCATTTGTTACCACAGCATAACCCAGCCAATGCTGCCTGATACACCTTGCATCTTCCTAACATTTGAGGAGCCAGTATGATATAGTGGGCTAGCTGTGTGACCTTAAGCAAATTACCTAATCTCACTGTGCTTCATCTATAACATTGAAAGAATGCCTATTTTGTAAGGTTATTGTGATACATGAGTGAGTAAGAACTTAGAAACAAACACTGGTACATAATACATGCTTAATAAATCTTGGCTAACACATAACATTGTTACTATTATTATTATCATTATTATTGTTATTGCAATATACATGGGTTTTATCTTAATTCGGTATTTCTCGCCTCCTGCAGTGCCTGATTCATAGGGTGCTCTATCAAGACCTATTTTCCAAATGTCTTTCATTGATCAGTCATTTCCATTTTGTTTAGTTCCCTCATGAACAATTCAATTAATTTTCTTTCACCATCAGTTTTTTGCCCCCTCTTTTCCTTTAAAATACATTTTATTGATTTTTTACAGAGAGGAAGGGAGAGGGATAGAGAGTTAGAAACATCGATGAGAGGGAAACCGATCAGCTGCCTCCTGCACACCCCCGCAACCAAGGTACATGCTCTTGACCAGAATCGAACCTGGGACCTTTCAGTCCGCAGGCCGACGCTCTATCCACTGAGCCAAACTGGTTTCTCTTTTCCTTTAAACTGACAAAGATTTTATAACATAATGTAAATATAATCCAAATACCTTCAAAAGATTCAGTTCCTCTTTGCTTCTTACCTGAATTTTGTCCTTTCATAGTTTTCAATCTGTTCTTTGCCCTCTACACTACTCCAAATAAATCATTTTATGTACCAACATCTCTGCGGTACAGAACATTCTAGGACATATATGTTCGATTTGTAAACACTTAGAAATACCTGAAATGGTCGTATGTTATAGAGCCAGAGCCTCAAGGAAAACTTTTTTAGAAACCATTCTTCTCTACTGTCATGTTTTAAGGATGGGAATCATGTTCTTTTCTATTTCTCTTGCGCGGAACAATTACATAAAAAGAAAGAAACAACCTTTGTTTATTAGAAATCCTTGACTTTGTGTATGGCTTTAACTTCTTTACATCTTTCTGGTTTTCCCACACAAAGCATCTTTAATCATCTGTGACAGCGATTTTCACTGCAACCCATTTTCCTGGGTTCTGTAAACAGAAGACACATGCTTTAAATTACCAAAATCTCACCTCATTTTCCACTGCAAGAAAATAAATAGGAAGTTTTTCCTCAAAGTGGAAACGGTTCTTTTCTGTTCGGCTTTATAGCTGCTGAAGAGTTTTTGGGTTGTTCTTATTCCTTTATTTTCTAACTAGCCACTTGGACTTCAGTTTCTTCCCCAATCCAGTATTTTCTTTATTTTGCTGCCCAAATCATCTTCTAAAAATTTAAATTTGGTCACTTCGTGGAGTAAAACTGATGGGAAACGTAAGACATTTATGGAGGGCTAGCATCTGAATCTGTGCCAGTAACCTGCCTTCCAACGCACACTCTTACTAGCCGATAATTAACTCCATTTGTGAAAGAATGTAGGAGGCTAGCAGCCTGACTCTGTACCTAGTTAATCAGTATCCCTAATGCACATTCCTGTTAGCCTGTAGTCCAGTCACTGCCCCTTCCTTAATTATCTGGTCTTGCAAGACCTGTTTACCTAAATACTCCCATTTTACAGAGGTCATAAACCATGAACCACACACAACCCCCAGAGGGGGTTATCAGCTCTGGCGCCAGGCTAGGCCCCCATTCCAACATACGGGGCTTTTTGCAAAGCCCGAGAAAGGTCCGGAAGTCTGATCCATATTTGGGGGACAAAGAAACCAAAGGGTATAAAGAGAAAGCTTCCTCCATATTGGCTTGCTCAGGATTTGGAAACAGGCTCCCCTGAGTCACGGTACTAGTACATCTGGAAATAAATGGGTTTTTCCTGTATCTCCGAGTACTTCTGTGTATTTTTCAGTCGCCTGGTGAATTCTGTAACAAAACTTCCATATGATCTCCAACCACAGTAGAATTAAGGCAAATTATTTCGTGTGATCCTGCTCACTAACTGTCCTCCCTAAAGCCCTCCCTTCCTCTTGCCTTGTGTTGGCATTTCTTCTCCACTTGTCTTGCCTACTCTCTACCTCCTTCCCATTCTCCTTCACCTTCTAGAACAGTGATGGCGAACCTTTTGAGCTCAGCGTGTCAGCATTTTGAAAAACCCTAACTTAACTCTGGTGCCGTGTCACATATAGAAATTTTTTGATATTTGCAACCATAGTAAAACAAAGACTTATATTTTTGATATTTATTTTATATATTTAAATGCCATTTAACAAGAAAAATCAACCAAAAAAAATGAGTTCGCGTGTCACCTCTGACACACGTGTCATAGGTTCGCCATCACTGTTCTAGAACGATAAATGTGGACATTCTGCACATTTATGTCCTCAACCCTCTACACATTCTTTTCTATATGATCCCCACAGAGACTTCAACTTTTCCCAAGATGTCACCGATAACTACCCACAACCTGATTTAGAGCAACACTGTCCAGTAGAAATATAATGAAAGCCACAAATATAAGCCATGTACGTAATGTTAAATTTTCTAGTCGCCATATTTAAAATGAAGAATCAGATGAAGTTAATATGAACAATATAATACTAACCCCAATATATCCAAAATATTATGATTTCAACATAGGATCCATATTTTTTAAAGTGAGATTTATATTGTTGCATGCATTAAAGATTTCTCTGGAGTCTGCCCTCAAAAACGCCTTTGGATCCTATCTTTCATATTTCTCTACCCATAATCAGACTCCCGAAGAGGGGTATCAGAGCTTTTCGTCCTTATGCTAGTCATTGGCCTCATATTTCCAAAAGGACAGTTTCAAAGCTGTATGTCATCTGTGGCCTTAGGTAAGAGGCTGCACCCTGATACCTTATGTCAGCAGATCAATAGGCAGTAATGAAGGTAATAGACTGGCCATGAATAATTTAAAGATGTTAAGTTGTCAGAACTTCCCAGACCGTAGGATTCCTGACTCACATTCATATGTTCATTCATGACTGCCTTCCTCAGAGCCTGTACCCCCCTCCATGCAAACCCAAGGAGGCAGGTGGCCAGTCACCACTGCTCATGTCAGACACTGAAGCTGAAAAATGCCCCAACTTGCTGCAAACGAGACCCAATCACCCTCTAGACACTATTTTGGCGCTGATGCAAATTCTGCATCCTGCCATCTTCATTTCTACAAAGATCTGAGCTGCTTGAAAAGTGTTGGTGTTTCACCTGGGAAAGGGATGGTAGGATCCTGTACTGTGTGTCACTCAAGCAAGGGACCACACCCTTCAGTCACTCCCTGTAAACCCTCCTCTGTTCCACACCTTAACTAAAACCATTAGGTTTATTGCTTCCTGAACTGCTCACTAACCAGTCAACTTGCTCTGGTTTTGTCTTCCTCTCTACTCACCCGTGTAGCCAGAATCAAATCTGAGTGGATACTCAAGGTGTACAGCTGCCCGTGTTATACATCAAAATGCCTACTTGGAAAAAAAAAAGCTCAGAGCTGGGAGAAACAATGCTTACTCTCCACACCTCCTCAGAAAGAAAGATCCAAAGCTGCCTAAGTTGGGCTTTGTCGATGGCCCTTTTCCAGTGAGGCAGGCTAGTAAGAAGCTAGGGAAATTCCTGGACAAGTGGAATAAGAGAAACTGAAACAAAATAGTTAGACAAGACCAGATAATTTGAACAATTTAAAGCAGCTAATGAATCACAAGTTTTTATCTCCCCTAACCAAGGACACTTAGGAGCAAATGGTTTACACATTCCCGCCTGCCCCAGGGCAGGCCGGCCTTGGTCCCAGTACCTCTTTGATAACATTTTTTAAAAATAAAACTAACCAGAAAATAACCCTGGCCCCACTATACACACATTTTGATGAATCGACATATTGAAGGACACTGAATATGTCTGAAAATTGAATGAATGTTCTGCTAAGGCCCTCCCCTGAGACCTCCCCTAGGATTCCTCTAGCCAATCATGTTTTTCCCAGGTTAGACTGACTGGCACCTTCTCTATGTCACTCCAGCTTCACTGCACATGTGTCTATCCATTTCCCCTTTGTTGGACCCCTTCCCCGGTGATCCCCTGGGGAGTGTAAAGTTGCAACTTCGTGGTGAAGCTACCCAGATGGCCATGCTTATAATGTCTGGCCTCTCTTTTGCTCTTTTCCTATTACTAATCATAAAGGTCGTTTCTATATCTTGGCTATTGTAAATAATGCTGCAATCTTAAAAGGTTATAAATATATGATAAAATCCAGGACTAAAAGGGGTGGGGCAAGTTTATGGGCAAGGAGGATGATAGGAGGGAGTTTGGAATAAAAAAAAATAAAAACAACGAACAATTAACAATGGTTTACTTTGATTGAGCAAAACTATGAAGAATGTTGCTTTCTTTTTACTTTTCCAACTTTCCCATAATGAGAACTCATTACCTTGATTATGGAGGTGGGGGCAGCAAGTCCTCCAAACCATTTAATTTTCAAATAATACTTAAAATATAAAATAAAGAAGCTGAGTGGAAAAGTAAACCTTGGGTAGCTGAGACACACACTTCTCTGAGCTGAGAGAAGGAAATAAACAGTTGACCTGGGCTTAGACCTCCCTGTGTCTCAAGTGAGAGTAGGAGGCAGTACAGTCAGTCCTCCAAGATGGAGAGTAAACAACAATAATTGTGTGTGTGTGGGGGGGGGTGTTCCAGGACAGGGATTAGTTAGATATTCTTTCAGGGAATCTCAGGGTTTTTTAACATAGAAATGCCTTTCTCTAAAGGAGCACTTTTGAAAGAGACAACCTGGACCTATCTTTCTTCCATGTGGGGGGCTTTCCAAGCCTTTCTTATGAAAATTACAGCAAGTGGCCTCTGATGGGGAGTCCTATTAACACCCCACCCCCCTTGAGTCATTCAGGGATTCATCACACCCACAGATCTCCACTCACACCATCATCCCCCATCACCAAATGGTTTGTGGACGTGTGACTACAGGTCTTCTGGATTCTCTCCTCTTCCACTGAGATGAGGTGTCTCAGAAACCACACTCTCAAATCCAAGCAGAGCCTGTGCTACTGCGTGTGGCCTCAAGGACTGGGAGCCAGTTCTTGGTGATCACGGAATTAGTCAACAGGAACTTGACTGTGTTGGGGGAGTTTTCCAGGCCACATCTTATCTCTCAATTCCAGAAAGGTAATATGAGAAATAAACTAAGCCTACACAAGTATTGCTGTAAAATCAAAAGGAAAATTATAAATGTTGTAGCAAGTGCAAGCCTGGTGCCATTTTAAATGCCAAGAATATTAAACCATTCCAGCAATGCAATCACTTGGTCCTAGTCTATTTCATTCGAATCAAGTAGTCCCCCTAAAGAGATAATCTGGATATGAATACATTCTATGTTATAATACACAAGAGGCAGAGATTAAATGGCTTCTTTTTAGAACTTTAGAAACCTGCAACTATACCTCCATTCTATGCACCTCTTTTAGAAAATGATTATACCTAAAACTCTCCATCGGAAGATCTTCTGATCTATGTTGTTACTTGTATTTGAAATATCTGATTGTTTATGCAATGTAATATTTTCATAGTACTACTTAGAATGTGTTCCATTTAAAAAAAACTTTCAGTTTCTGAATTTAAGCTTAATCATCTTATAATTATATAAAAATATTCTAAAATGCATTTTACTGTGATATCTGATTTCATATAATAATTTTTTATTATATACCAGTTGAATCTTAACTAATTTCAGGAGGAATGATCTATCTATAATTCTGCCTTCAAAGTAAAATTCAGCCCAGCCAACGTGGCTCAGTGGTTGAGTGTCAACCTATGAACCAGGAGGTCACAGTTCAATTCCAGGTCAGGGCACATGCCCGGGTTGCAGGCTCAATCCCCAGTGTAGCGTGCAGGAGGCAGCTGATCAAT
>NW_005355247.1:598020-600888 GCF_000412655.1 Myotis brandtii | reverse complement strand
TGCAGAACATGGTGAGCATTGGCAGCAGGTAGAAGAGCACAGAACATGGTGGGCATCAGCTGCGGCAGGATGGTGGAGCAGGTAAGCGAGGGTGTCAGACCAAAGTGGGGCACCGGTCACTGTCATCGGGGCAAGCCTATGGTGGTTACTGAAAATTCTTTGTTCCCACATGCCATGGTCCCACCGGGTACTCACACCTGCTGCTGGCACTGGCCCCACTCACACCCACTGCTGGCACCCAACGCTGGGCCCGATCACTCGGCATCATCAGTGGGTGCGAGCGGTGGCTGCCAGCCCCAATCGCCCCTCAGAGCCTCTCCACCTCCCCCTGCTCTCAGAGCTTCTCCACCTCCCCCTGCTCCTGTGGAGTGATCTGGGCAACAGCCGCCGCTCACACCTACTGATAGCCCTGGCCCCACTCACACCCACTGTTGGTGCCAGCCCCAATCGCTCCACGTGACCAATGGGTACGAGTGTGGCCAGCGCCGTCAGCGCATGGGAGCGGTGGCAGTGGGAGCGGGGCTGCTGGCAGACAGGGGACCAGAGGCCACGAGGGGCTGGGCAGGGTTGGAGAGGATGGGCTGAGACCCACCCCTGTGCCCACCACAGCCTCACGGCCCACAGTTCCTTTCAAGGTGCACGAATTCGTGTACTGGGACCCTAGTAATTAATAAATAAACAAAAAAAAACAAATTTAATTTTTAACAATCTTTTGTCCACTAATTTCAATGTGTCCCTGTTAATTGAGTGAAGGCCATTCAGAGCATAAGTGAAAGAGCATATGAGTTAACACAAAGTCTCATGCAAGGCATGATTCAGTTGAAGTCACAGTTATGTTATCTAATGCTGAGGTGTAGTTTAAGGATGAATAGTGCCAAACCCCAGAGCCACAGAACCCTGGCTTGAAATAAGAGGCCACATGGGAACCTTGAATTTAGCAGTAAGAACAGAAGGCAAGGGGCCAAAGGGTTGGAGAGAACAAGCAGGTTTGGCCAACATTTGCTTGTAGAGGTAACCTCTGGTGAAATCTGATTGCATGTGAAAATGATAGGTGATTACAATCAGGATGCATGGAGTTTACTTTGTGTTCACCTTCTATGTATGATAGTAACTCTATTTCTTGCTCTTTCTCTCTAAAAAAAGAGCAAGGGACCTCTCTTTTATGAACCTTCTTAAAAATATATAAAAATCCAAAGGCAGCTTTCTTGGTGTGAGAATTACTTTATGGCCATTGAATAGAGATGATCACTCCAGTGGAAATTCTACACACAGGCAAGTGGGAACTATCTACTGGGGACATATGTGATCTCCAGTAAATGTTCTCTTATATAGTATAGTCCTCAAAAATGTTGATAAATTTAAGAAAATTTACATACTTGTTCTTTCCTAGGACTGTTTTTGATATTTCAATATTTTAATGTCCATTAAATATTCTAAAGCAGGATGCCAGTCAATAACTTTTACGAGTACTTAGAATTTTGAGGAAAACTTAAACTAAATCCCAGAGCTGTGAGGGAGTGACAGGCTCTCCAAAGAGTTCCAGAAAAAAAAATTCCAAAGACACGTTTTGATTTATAATATGATTTTTCACAGAGTTCAGTGTTTTATTATTTCAACAATAAAAATGGGATGGTGGTTAGTTTTATGTCTCAACTTGACTGAGCCAGCCGGGTGGCCAGATATTTGGTCACACATTATTCTGGGTGTGTCTGTGAGGGTGTTTCTCGATGAGATTAACACTGGATTCAGTAAACAAAGGAAAGAAAATGGCCCTCCCTAAGGTAGATGGGCCTCATCCTATCAGTTGAAGGTCTGAATAGAAAAGAAAGGCTGGTTCTGGTGGGAGTGAGAGAGAACTCCTCCCTCTCTGCCTTGAGCCAGGACATCGGTCTTTTCCTGCCTTCAGACTCCAACTGAAACATCAGCCTTTTGTGGGTCTGGAGCCTGCCAACTGCTGACCTTGGGACTTCTCAGTCTCCACAGTTGCATGAGCCAATTCTTTACAATAAACAAGCAAGCAACAGATTGGTTCTGTTTCTCTGGAGGACCCTCATACACACTAGGACTCCCACCACTTTGATGGGCATTATTGAGCATTTGCCCAGGTGAATTGCCCAGACCGGGTGATGTAGCCCAGTGCCTTACTTGTGCCAGCATTTAACCTATTTCTTGAATGCATGGAAATAGGAATGAATGGATAAACAAACATTTGAATGCATGCATAAGTGAATGATTGAATGCTAAAATGATAAAGTGGTTTCTCAGAATAAAAATGTGTGATTCTTCCATCAAAACGGAGGGTTTTTCCAAAGCAAATTCACAGCTGGCTAGCTTCTTTCATGCACAAAATAAAGCCATGCCAATGGACCCAGAGAGGTTTCTGGACACAGAAGGCTGACTGTGCCCATGTGGACTAAATATCCAGTTGAAAACTGACCCGTATAGAATATCCTCCAGGTTGGCTGTGCCAGGTAAGAGTGGCCAGTCTGTTCCCCCAGATGAATGAGTCTCAAGGGCAACATCATTCAAAGCCTCGGTAGGCAATTCACATTCTCTCTACTTTGCTGAGAACAGAGCTGACTCACTGCAGTTGTCTTGCAACCTCTCCTCCTCTATAACAGACACCATCTCTTAGAAGCTAAGAGGAGAAACAAAAAATGGGAACCATGGGCACAATACTTTTCCTCTCCATCACACTAGAAACCTGGGGAAAAATGAGATTGATTGTTTGAAAAATAAAATTTTAAAGCAGGTAGCAGGACATGCCCCTTTTACTTTAAATCTATTAAGAGTCTAAATAGCCTGGACAGTGTTGCTCAGTGGTTGAGCATCAACCTATGAACCCGGAGGTCAGGGTTTATTCCCCAG
>NW_005355247.1:562804-597953 GCF_000412655.1 Myotis brandtii | reverse complement strand
GAGGCAGCCTATCAGTGATTCTCTCTCATCATTGATGCTTCTAACTCTCCCTCTCCCTTCCTCTCTGAAATCAATAAAAATATATTTTTTAAAGATAATGACTCTTTTAAAAAAAAAAGAGTCTCGGTAGATTAAAGGATATTAGAAATGGGTATTTTTAAGTAATTCATCTAAAAATTATTAAGCTCTAAATTTTAAGTATGAAATCAGGTGATTTCATACTTCTTTCCTCAACCAATCTTTAAGGCAGTTATTATCTTCATAATGAAATGATATTCAAGTGGATTTAGTAATTTGCCCCCATTCACACTTATTGGGTGTCAGGGTCCAAATTCATTCCGGTCTCTTTGACCCCTGAAATGTCAACTCTATCATTCTGGCTCTAAACATAATTGTCTGGTAAGACCTGTAGTTAGCCATTTTGTGAAGTCCTGGCCCACATGTAGCAGTAATTTTAGTCATTACAGATGTTACTGCAGATATTTAATCAACTAACACCTGTTGACAGACATTCTAGGTTTAGCAGTTTGGAAAGTCTGTGCCTCCTGGAATTTTCTGATACTTCTGATGAAAGCACTGACATCTGGCATCCCTGTGTGCTATCCTAGGTGAGTCCTAATTGCAGGACTAATAGAGGACACACTCAGAGGCAGAGTTGTAGCGGCCGCCTTCATTTTTATGTAGCCTGTGTCTGAGTCGGGAAGAAGACAAAACAAAACCAAAAAAAAAAAAAAATGAAATGCTAACCTTTGAAAATGTTTGTCTGCTTGAATCAATCCACTCCGTTCAAAGGGTGGTGTGCTGGCAGTCACACCGCTCTATAACTTCTCTGCTCCAGCAACAAAACCAGACCTTCACATGTCCCTGGGGTGACATGTATTGTGTGTGCGTGTACACACACACACACACACATGCATTCATTGCCCAATTTTTTCATTATTTCATTGTCTAAGGGTGGGCTCTCCAACTTGAGGACACTTTCAGGAATGTCAAACAGTTAGTGACTTCTGAGTCTTTGTTAGCAACGCACAATGAATAAACCACAGTTTCCTGCCCCTCGCACTTCACCATATGGTGCTGGTGCAACGAAATGCCAGATGGCCACAACACATCAATTGTTCAAGAATAATATCAGGCACAGTTTGAGTACAAGCATATTTTAATCACATTACTGCTGCTATCCTGGGTGCCAAGAAGCCCTTCAGCTGCCTTCGCATTGGTGCTCTTATGACTAGTACAGATCACAGCTCCTTTGAGAAAGTCTCCCAATGGGTTGTGCTACTCTTAACGATGAATTCCTCTCCATAGCAATGGATATTTATGCCCAAAGCCTAGGACCAAATATTCACTTGGACATTTAGAAAAGCAATATTGAGTACTTATGCCACAACCCATCATCTTGCCAGTCCTCAATTATATTGCACTGTGTCATTGCTAATGTTGATGCTAGAACATCAAATCCCATGGATATCTCTTGGGGAAGCTAAACTAGCTGAATCTCGGGGTGGAGAGGATACCTAGTAGAGAAACTAACTAGAGAATAAGAGCAATCACAAACCCATATAACATGCCTTAGGTTAGAAAACCTGCTCTTAAATGGAACTCATCCTTCTATTTTGTTGATTCTGCATAGCACAGGTCAGGGATTTATTCCCAGATGGCACAGACTAAAAGTGAAAATCCACCAACCTGTTCATTGATTTTTATATTAAATAAAAATTTAAGTAGAAATAGTATATGTTTGACGACTTGCCACAAAACTGCAAAGAGTAATTTTATGCCCTTGGGAAGTGACCAAGAGACCTTGGACAAAAAAAAAAAAATCAGTATTAATTTTGCAGAACTCTTCCAAGAGAAGAAAGTCTGGAGTGTCGTAATCTCCTTTATAAAATGAGCTTAAGATCCATATAACTGTCTTAAAATGTCGCCACTACGATCTCAAAATTGTAATTGCCAGGCACTAACATTTCAGCCAACTAATCTGAATTTTCATCAGTTGCGCTAAAGGAATTGGTACAGAATATTTTTTCCAAATAATGTGGATGAAGAATACAGATGAATAAAAATGTGCTGACGTGCGTTGCTGAAGGAGACTGGCCTAGTTGAAGTAACCAGTGTAGGGTCTTTATCAATTTCCAATTTGTATAGTAAACTATAAGATAAGGCAATGAATTGTCATTATTACAGGATGTTGAAATATAAATGAATCTTTCCCTAAAGTTCCCACTTTTCTTTTCCCACCTGCTCACCCAATTTAGGCAAATAATGTATTCTGAGTTATTTCCTGAGGATGTGGGTGTGACAGGGTGGGGTGGAAGACAGAAACTTCCTATAGGTCTCTGGTTTATATTTTCCAAAATCCTAAACCCATGAAAGGGCTGTTTTAAGGGCAAACATGAATCTGGGGAAAACCATGAAGATTTATACAGGGAGGGATTTCCCCTACAGACTAGGGAAATAATCTGCTAGGCTGGGGAACAGCAGAAGAAAGACAAAGCCTGGTGGTTTAGAGAAAAACAGTATTGATTCTGCTTTCTATATTAGAACTTCAATGAGGGGGCAAGACCCTGACATAGTTTAGGACACAGAGAATAAATGTGGAGATGTGATCCTCTTCTTGGATCATAAACTTAAAGATGTGATGAAGTCACATGAAGTCACAGATTTGCACTGGGGGAAGTCTTTGGCAAAGAATAGCATGGAAGCAATAAAAAGATGCCCCAGTTCTCAAGCCTGGCATGCAAATAGCAGAGAGACCCACGGGGCCGGAAGCTGAGGTGGACAAGAATGAGAGCTGTCTAGGCTGTTTACTGTATGGATCAGTGAGCAAGGACCACACGGAACCATGGACTGGTCAGCAAATATCTGTGTGGACAGATGACTCAAGGACAAGGTGGGTCATCAAACAAAGGCATCCTTTTGAGGAACCTATTTTTCTTATATTCCTACTTTTCCCTAAATAGTAGTGCCCTTCCAGCAACATTTAATCTTGCCATAGTCTCTCCTCTTTTTTTTCTTTATTTCCCTTCCCTACTGGCAGGTCTAAGCAGTCTTCTCCCTCCCACCCCACCGTCAGTGTTTCAGAAAGTCTTAGTAGATTAGCATTTCAGAAGGGAAGCCCATTCTTACAGGTGAGAGAAGATCCCAGTCCCTTCTAATTCAACCAGTCACACTGGAGTTGCAACAGGTGGGTCATTCCAAAAAAAGAAAGGGAAAGAATAAGAGTAAAGAACCATTCTTTTAAGGTTTTGTTTCTCCAATTGCTCCCCATTCCCACTGAACCTTCTACCATCCATCTACCCTGTTGTTTGTCTTTGACCATCCATGAGAGACTCCATCTAGAAGGAGTACCTTAGGGGAGTGGGCATTGCACTCTTTATTTCTATTAGTTACACTGTGCTTTTAACACATTACAGTCCCTGTAGAGTGGGTGCAGTCCATGGTGAAGTAAAGGGGCAGGGAAAACTTCAGAGAAAAGCACAGCAAAATACTAGTATTCTGGAAGAACTGCAATAATAAATTAGCAATTAGGATGAGATAATAAGTAGTCAATATACCCATAGCTCCCCCAATATTCTCGTTTGATGTTCTCATCATCTTTTAATCTAGATAAACATGTACACATGGTTATGCTAGGATGAGGTGAGAGTAGGATACAGGTGTGACAACTCATCCAAGAGGTTTTTGAGCCTGAGTCTGAGATACAACTGTTACATTGGCTTTGCAGAGAAAAAGTCTAAGAGGATGAGGTCAGAGGAATGGGATGGAAAACATACACATGGTGCAACTTCTTCACTAAGTTAGGCAACCTGCTCTCTGGAAAAGGACTATTAAGCCAAGACATTCTTCAAGGCCGAGGCTGACCAGAGATGCCTTTTACTCCACAGGGAGTTATCCTGTTATTCTTTCAGAGTTTGAGAAGGCTTCTCAGGAGCTAGGCACACATAACCTTATTCCCTGTCTCTTCTCCCCAATTTTCTCAGGGGAATATTTCTGAATATTAGAGACATGTAAAAAAATGACATAGTCTCCTTTTCTCTCTCCTCATGTAGGGATTTCACAATTGAACTACAGGGGCCCTGTAGAATTCTTTCTCTGTCAGTGATCAGCAAGAGGCAAATGTGAGTGCTTCAGCTCTCTCACCTCAACAAGTGGTCTTAGTTGAATCTCCCAGAAAAAAGAAGGTGATTGAAACCCAATACTTTAGGCCCTAAAAAAAAAAAGAGAGGAGAAGAGTGCAGATTGGTTTGGCTCAGTGGATAGAGCTTCGGCCTGGGGAGTGAAGGGCCTGAGGTTCGAATGCAGCTGAGAGAGAGGGAGAGAGAGAGAGGGAGAGAGGGGGGAGAGAGAGAGGGAAGAGAGAGAGGGAGGAGAGAGAGAGAGAGGGGAGAGAGAGAGGAGAGGAGACTCTTTTCCTCCCTCCCTCCTCCCCAGAAGCGCTGAGGCGCGAAAGGTTATATAAGGAAGAGAGAAGGTAGACATAAGAACTGTGTTTACTACACACTATTGTTATGACTTTTTTCCCTTCAGGTATATTGGACTTGTTCTAATGCTATTTTCATGCTCAGTTTGTTTTTTATTGAGGCTTGTTTGGTGGATTGGTTGGTTGGTTGATTTGTTTTTCAGGATCTACAAATGTGTTTTCCATGCAAACAACTGGAACTAGCAAAAAAAAATTGATATTCCTTCATTCCTCTTTTCTTATAGACACTTACCCTATCACTTGTCTTCCCTTTATAGCTAAGATTCTTTAGAGTGTCTGCATTCTCTGTCTTCACTATCTCTCCCACTATTTGCTCCCCAACCCACTGCAATGTGGCTTGCTCTCCCACTAAGCCATGAAGGGCTCTTTGCAATGTCACCAATGAATAAATTATTGCTAAATATATTAAACATTTTTTGTTCTTTATCTAATTGTCCACTGTGGCACAAAAAATATATCTATCATCTTATATGTATATCACCTTAACAGCATTTATTTTTGAGATAATACATTCCCATAACCAGGACAGTTAAAACTACAATGTAAAAAAAAGTGGAGGAAACAGTGTGGACAGCTAGGTGGCAAGTCACAGAAAGAAGAGAGTCGAGTTTGCTCCTTCCTGACCAGCTGAGTTCCCCATTATCAACCAGGACGCTCTCGCCTTGGAATCCTCTTCTTAAACATGCTCTTCCCTTGGAGTTCAGGACACCTCTCAACCCCAAGTCCTCCCCATATACCACTTCCATTGTCTGGACCTCTGTTGTCATGGCTAATTTCTACTCATGCTTTAGTCTTTGCTTAAACATCTCTTCATCAGGGAGGCCTTTCCTGATTCTCCAGGATTCATTCTATTCCCGTTGCTCTAGAAAATTTACCTCCTCTTCCATAACCCTCCTCACAGTGGTCATTACTCACTGAGTGTCTGTCTTTCCTAAACTGTGATATTCAGGCGGGCAGATGACCCGGTTCACTGGCATAGCCCCAGGGCTCACAATGCCTGGCACATTATAAGTGCTTGATAACTATTCCCTGAACTGAAATTTTCTTAGATCAGGTTTCCCATCACATATTAGAGGGGCATTTGTAACACAGGGAGCATTGAAGAAAGGGGGTTATGATGAAGATAAAATGTCTAAAAGAGCTGCCAAAATGGAAAGAGCCTGGCAATATTGAACTTACAGAAGAAGAAAGCGGCGAAAGCCCATCCATCCTATGGTAGAGATCCAGGATCGCTCCCTAGGAACAAGCTGGAATGTGGAGGGAAAATTCAGGGCAGTAATGAGGAAAGACTTTCCAGCAACTGGAACTAGCAAAAAAAAAAAAAAAGTGGCATATACCAAATTGGGAGTAGCTCTCTGCCCCTGCTCTAGCTTAGACAGATATGATCTTGGAAGGAACGTTTTTAGTGGACAGGATATTTCCACACTTTCAGGTTTCCTTTCTAAGTGAAGAAAAATTAATACTGTATATCATCCCACTTCCCTCTGAGCCATCCAAATTTAAAGAGGAAAGGTTATATAAGGAAGAGAGCAGGTAGACATAAACTTTTAGAAAAGAACTGTGTTTACCACACACTATTGTTATGACTTTTTTTTTCCTCCAGGTATATTGGACTTGTTCTAATGTTATTTTCATGCTCAGTTTGTTTTTTATTGAGGCTTGTTTGGTGGATTGGTTGGTTGGTTGATTTGTTTTCCAGGATCTACAAATGTGTTTTCCATGCAAACAACTTACTGCACTTTTGCTCTTTCTTCTGAATTTGTAGCCCAAGTTTGTGGTCCAACTAGGAGCAATTGCTCAACAAACAGGAAAATAAGGCTTGCTTATTGTTGGTGTTTAATCTAATTTTTCAAAAATTCAATAAACACTTCTATAGATGCTCAAAATTTCCAGTCAGTACCCATCTCTTGAGACATGGCTGGTAGCAAGTAGTAGCCTGTCAAACAGTTTAGAGGAGGGAAATTATTTTTGAAAGAAAACCAGGAAGCCATAATATTAGTTTAATTGATATTATGGTATTAGGGTTAAACACACTTTCTTCATTTAGTGACCATTCCATTTCATATTCTTTCTGTCTGGCCTTTCTTGATTCTCAGTGCCAGGAAAGAAACAGTAATGATGGTGAATATTGAGACATTTGGAATGAAAGTAATTACACAAGTAGTTTTCTAACAAAACAGAGGTAGTATTTAAATTGAGATTTTTTATCATTTATTCTATTATTCCCAACACTTTTTAGTCTTTTTCTACAATTCTGTAATATAACACATACCCAATAGTGTTTCTTTTACAAAGAGAATCAAGACTTTTTCTCTTGCCGAAACCGATTTGGCTCAGTGGATAGAGCGTCGGCCTGCGGACTGAAAGGTCCCAGGTTCGATTCCGGTCAAGGGCATGTACCTGGGTTGCGGGCACATCCCCAGTGGGAGATGTGCAGGAGGCAGCTGATCGATGTTTCTAACTATCTATCTCTCTCCCTTCCTCTCTGTAAAAAATCAATAAAATATTAAAAAAAAACAAAAAATTTTAAAAAAAAGACTTTTTCTCTTCAGAAAATAGTTATTTTGTAAAATTCAAATAAACTCATTTAAAAATGAAATCATCACATGGTAATTTTGACTTGAACAAATATTACAGCATGTCAAATTAGAGCATAATTGAGATTACTTTTATCCCTTTTGGTACTCATTCTCACACCCTTATAGCTAACATTTTAAAAATTAGAAAAAGATTTTGGGGGAGAGGAAATTGATTTTCATGTATGAAAACAAAAGTATTAATAGATATTTTCACTATGATGAGAATGGTTTCAAATTTTAAGTATGTTTATCTTGGCACCTTCCCTTTGGACTCTCTGTTTATCATTTTTATATAGCAAAATGTTTGACTATATTTAATTTACACTACTTCAAAACTTTTTTGATTAAATATTATTACAAATAATTATATTAATCTTACTGAATCCTTTTTAGCAACAGTATGATCATCTTGAAAACTAGATGAGGGAAAATACCAAAGTCAAACCTAAATAATAAATTGAGTGAAAAGTCATAAGTTGCTTATTTGTAAACGTCTAAAGTTTTCTTTTTAATTTTTATAAGGAAAAGGATTATATTTTTGGAAGTACAGAACCTATTCATGTACCTTAGGAAATAAAAGCATAGCCATAGACTTTTTTAATTAGTGGGAAATATCCTATCCTTCCAATCCCTTTTTCCTTAGTATTCTCTTATAGCCACTTTTTTACTTTGCATTATTTTAAGGCAGAGTTTATGTTTTAAGTATAGATATGTACTTTGCATTTAACAAGCACTTTATTTTCTCTTCCCTTAACCACCTCTCTTTTTTCCTTCTCCCTCTCTCTCTCCAACTCTCCTTCCCTCCCTCATTCATTGTTACACACCCATACGCTACACACAATCTTCTAGAATCCTAGAGTCAATGACCCATGAAACATTTATTCTTTGTCACTTCCCTTTTTCACTTTTTAGATAAGAAATAAGATAGTATCTGTTTCTACATAAGATAGTCCATGGAAATTTGAAGTAAATTTTTAGATGGCTATCTATCACATACACTTTTTTTAAGTATTAAGAAAGTTGAAGGGCGTATCAATTTTGTACTCTTACTCAAATTTTATGTTCATTATACAAAGGGCCACACATGAATAACAAGCAATACTTGTAGTCTTTCTTCTCAGTTATATTGAAGATACATTTTATTGTGGAGCTCTAGGAGAAGAAAATTGGTGTTTTCCAGTTGTTGACCCAAAATCAAATTTCTTTTTCCAGAGAATTGTCTCATATTTGTTTCTAAAGCAATAAGAGTTCCTCACATTCAAATGATGTCCAGGGGAGAAAAGAAAGAGGAAAAACATGTAATTGCCAGGAAGGACAATTTTTTTTTCAAAATTTTACTGGGTTCTTGCGTTTCTGCTTAGAAAGTCACTGAAATGACAAGACTTCAAACAAGGAAATTCCCTTCTGATCATAACTCTTATGGGGTCAGAGAAGCCTAGAAGGCATGGCCTGGAGACACACCCTAGGAGGTTCCTATTTACAGTAATAGCCAATTTCCTCCCTATGTAGAAAACTGACAAGTCCTTATGGAAATAACTTGGACTGTATGTGTCATATGAAAATACCATGCAATATAACAATAAAAAGGAGAGAGAAGATAGAACATAGAGAAAAGTACAACTGGAATAAAATTCTCTTCTGGAAAAGAATGGACCTGTCTATGAATCCACTTCCTTTGTAATTATTTAAAAACTAGTGACCCGGTGCACAGATTCATGCACATTGAAAGGAAATTAATTAGAAGGTGGCCAGCAGGGTGGGACTGGGCTAGATGGGCCGAACACACGCTGGAGCCAACCTCCCGTGGTCCCTCCCTAGCCGGCCTCACCTGGGGCGGCACCGTCTGCGGTCACCACAGCTCAGCAATAAACCAGATTCGGGCTGACAGTGCCCCAGCAACAACATAACCCACAGCCAAAGGTGGAATCGAGCAGCCCCATGAGGAATTGGGTTCCCTCCTCTCTGGTTCCAGGGTGCATTACCCAAGAACCGCCGCTGCCAAGTCACTGCAGCTCGGCAGCTCCTGCATTGAGGGTCTGCCCCCTGGTGGTCAGTGCGTGTCATGCCCACCGGCTGCTCCGGCCCCGCCCCCTGTCACTCACAGAGCCACAGGGCGATCAGGGGGTTTGGGCGCTGCCCCCTGTCACACACAGAGCCGCAGGGCAGTCAGGGGATTGGGGAGCTCCCCCCTATCAGGCACAGAGGAGGGCTGATCAGGGGGTTGGGGTGCCTTCCCCTGTCACGAACAGAGTAGGGCGGATAGGGAGGTTGTGGCCCTGCCCCCTGTCACTCACAGAGCCACAGGGCGATCAGGGGGTTTGGGCGCTGCCCCCTGTCACACACAGAGCTGCAGGGCGATCAGGGGGTTTGGGCGCTGCCCCCTGTCACACACAGAGCCACAGGGGGTTTGGGCGCTGCCCCCGTCCCACACAGAGCCGCAGGGCGATCAGGGGTTTTGGGCGCTGCCCCCTGTCACACACAGAGCTGCAGGGCGATCAGGGGGTTTGGGCGCTGCCCCCTGTCATGCTGATCCCGGTGCTGGGAGCCTTGCTGCTCCGCTGATCCCGGTGCTGGGAGGCATATTACCCTTTTACTATATAGGATAGAGGCCTGGTGCATGGGTAGGGGCTGGCTGGTTTGCCCTGAAGGGTGTCCTGGATCAGGGTGGGGGTCCCCACTGGGGTGCCTGGCCAGTCTGGGTGAGGGGCTGAGGGCTGTTTTCCGGCTGGCGAGTGACTAAAGCTTCCAACCGCTCCTTGTTTTCTTCTCTTTTTTTTTTTTTTTTTTCTGGGCCAGTTTTAGCTTTGAGGCCTTGCTGCTGAAAACATAGATACAATGTTGTGGTCCGAGCCCGGCTGAATGGAAGCCCTTTTCTGGGGTTTTGTTTAGCTTCTTATTTGCAACATAGTATATAGTTGCTTAGAGTTGCAACTGAGAGGCTGGCAAGTGAGGCGGGGAACGTTGGAGTCTTCAGCAAGCAAGCCTCCCTGCTCGCTTCAGTGCCTGGCTGCCGGCCGCCATCTTGGCTGACAGTTAATTTGCATATACTCACTGATTAGCCAATGAAAAGGGTAGCGGTCGTACGCCAATTACCATGTTTCTCTTTTATTAGTGTAGATTATTCCATGAATTAAAAGGAACAAGTCCAAGTGATTCATTAAAGTAGGGAAAAATATTAAAACAGGGTTATACCTACATTCTTTTATCTCTCTTTCTCATCTTCTAAATCTCAGCTACCACCTACATATATATCACAAAACCATGAAGCATAGCCTGCACAGGAGGCCCCACACCCACACAACTGGAACTCACAGTGGTCATCTTCCCCTTGTCCAGAACTTGGACTATTTACAAATAGGTGTCAGGCTTTCCAAGTTCTACCTCTAAGTATTGAATTTCTTGCTATTTCGAGTAGAGGTGACAAAAGAAATATGATGGGTTCAAGGGCCAGAAACATATTTTCCCAATTCTGCATTCCCCAAAGTATAAAACTCACATCCTATAATTCTTGCAAATGGCTCTCATTTTGGAGTAAAGCCTAGGCGAGGATAAATGAGAAGAACTTAGCAAGAGTAAGGTCTGTAACTTCACCACAGGCTTTACCTGTGTCACCAATCATTAGAACTTTACCGCGTAGTTGCAGTCAACACATATCTGTTTGATAGAATAAAGAAGTGAATAAATGAAACCACAGTAGCAAAACATCAAGTAAGGTTGATCCCTGGGGCCAGAAATATACAATCTTAGAGACATAATTCTTTGAGGTAAACTAAAATAAAATACTGGTGCTATCCAATTGTCTCAGTTATAATTCACCCACATATGACCCTCATCTCTCAGCTGGCAAAATTCCTGCAAGACTTGATCAGGTTTTTTTTCCTTTTTCTGAATTCAAATTTTTCTTATTATTAAATAATGTCTTGTATGTTCTAATCAAAATTCCCCTTAGAATTGTAATAGAAAAACTGAGGTGCAAAAATAAAAGTCATTTGCAAGGGCACTGCAGTGACTCAGCTACTGAAAAGAATTCAAATTGAGCTTTCAATATTCCTACATATAGCCCCAAATAGTATCATAATTATTATTTGGCACCACCCAGAGGCCTTCCAAGTGACCCTGTCAAGAATAGAATGTTAGTCATTTCTCAACCAGACAATATATGAAAAAGTCTATGTACTTTCTAAGATTAACATGGTACACTAAGTAGGAATAAAGGAAATGGCCCCTTTGTTCCAATCAATGCAAAATTGCTTTCCTTTTGTGAGACTTTATATCAAAAAGTTTGGTTTATTAATTTTTTTACTGTATCTACAATTTATCTGAGATTTTGTTCAAGTCTTTTCAAATAAAAAACATGAAAATTTTGGAAAGCTTTGCTCAATACCACACAAAACAAAATATTTCTTCAACATAGAATTTTCCACCCATAGATTTTTTTCTAATTAATTGCACAAATCAGATTGCAGTGGATTTTAATGAAAGTAATTATATTCAAAATTAATTGCATTCTCCAAATTATGAGTCATAAAATGTTTGTTAAATATCCCATTTTAATGTTCCAGAAAAAAATTTCTACACATTTCTTAACCAGGGTTATGAGGAAACATCTTAATTTGATTAAGTTCCAGTGTCAAATAATTAACAACAAAAAAACAACAGAGGAAAAAACATTTGTTTAGTATGTTTGTTTTATATGACCCTTAATATTTAATAGACTTAAATCTCATATTCTAATTATCTCTCAATATTATTAAATAAACTTAACTTGACCATAAACACAAATCCCCACATAAGTATTACATTCCTTTAGGGTATAAAACTATTTCTACTCTGATATTTACCTAAGTTTTATTTTTCAGCTACAATACTGACATTTTAAAAAAAAGTGGACACACAGTAATGCATTATCAAGTATTTAAGTTTCACACAAGAAATTCCAATCTGTGTGCTGTCCTCAAAGTACATATAAGCTACTAGAGAATAGTGTTTTCACACAGTTTAAGACAGATACTAATCTGAATGGCATAATCTAAGAGAAACAGGAAGAGAAGAGGTCTTTATTGGTTCAGAAACAGTAAAGCCCAAGAAAGGAATGAAAGTTGAGCTTACCTGCTGAAGAATGAGAACACAGCAGGATTCTAGCTGTTTGGAAATATGAAGGTTGCAAAATTCCTGCAAGAATTTATTAGTTTTATTTGTTTTTTCTCAGAGCTCAGCTGTGGATGTAATACTGAAAACTCAGAGCACAGATGTAGATGTAATACTTTTCATCATCAATGTTATTTTAAAAACCCTAGGTAGATAAAATTCTATGAAGAAATTGGTGTATAAAAGAAGAAAGAAAACTAAAGACTAGTCCTTGACAAACTCCAATGATTGGGACATGGCAGGAAATAAGAACCAGAGGGAAAAAGACTGAGGATACTGGGGTGACACAAAAAGAGCTTTTTCAAGGAAGGTTCTCAGCAGACTCATGCAGCTGACTAACTCAGAAGGCTGAGAATTGCAAAAGGCTATTGATTTTCACTAGAAATGGGTCAACAATAAGCAGTTTCAGGAGACTAAGATTCCATGTCAAAGGTTACAAACAAAACAGATCATGTAATAAGCACAGAGTATTTATTGAAAGAGTTGGCATGAAAAGGAAGGAAATAAATTCAAGGTTCATTAACCAGACATCAGGATCCATAGAAAAAAAGTTGATTTGTTTAAAATGATTGAGCTCTAGGCATGACTAATGGCAATAAAGATGGAAGGAAGGAAGGAAGGAGGGAAGGAAGGAAGGGTATTCTTAGGAGTGTTGGTTGTGGTGAAGTGTGGGAGCAATGCCTGAAAAGCTTCAATCAAGGATGGGCCCCAAAGAGAGGAGAAATGGTTAACTTTAGAAACTAGAAAAGAAATAATAGTGATGAACATTTATTGAGCCATGGTTATGTGCAAAGAACTGTTCGAAATGCTTAACGTACATTATCTCCTTAGATACTTGTAAAAAACCTTAAAAGGTAAATGGCATCGTTCCCACTTGACCTATGAGGAAATTAAAACTAAAGAAATTTAATAACTTGTTCAAGATCACCCAGGAAGTAGGAGGTAGTGTTCAAACAGATTTATCAGACTTCCAGCTTGACCATTGAAAGTCTTTATTTCTGATTAATTGCCCAGTGTCACAAAGCATGAAAGTATAATTCTCACTCAATGTGATTGGTAGAGTTATATTCTTAAAACTGATCTACAGACCCACATAATAAACTCACAACTTCTGATACTAAAAATATAGATCCTTCATGTAATGTTTGTTGTATAGAGATATTCAGAAAGAATGAGGCGGGAAAGGATAAACCCTTATTTCTGCCACAGTCTCTTTCTAAGAAGCAGTCATTTGATTTCCATGAGTAGGGTGTGCAAACAGATAAATTATTTAGAAATTAGTTAATTATAAGTTTCAGTAATTTTACTTCAAGAAGTGGAAAGAAATCCTTTTCTACCATGCTACCTCTTTGTGGACACTAGGAGTGGTGTGCAAACCCCTAGCTAACCCCTCTCACCCTGGCTATCTGACCACACTAAGACTTGCCTAGTTAGGAGAGTGAGGAACAAAAGTTGTTGTTAACATAAACTGATGAACAAAAATAGATCCAGAGACATAGAATCATCAAACAGACCGTCAAACCTCAGAGGGAAGGCAGGGGACAGTTGTTGGGGGGGGGATTTGTGGGGATAAGAGTTCAACCAAAGAAGTTGTATGCATATAAGCATAACCCATGGACACACACAATAGGGGGTGGAGTGAAAGTTGGGGGGCAGGGGCAGGCTGGGAGAGGACAATAGGGGGAAAAGGGACGTATGTAATACTGTAAACAATAAAGAATTTTTTAAAAAGGGAATTAAAAATTGAGTAAATAAACAAAAAAAGATACTCATTATATTATATATTATTTTTTCTGCATGCATACATTTTTTAATTTTGATTTTTTTACTTTTTAAATAGGAGTTATCCTGATTTGAGTATATTTCATTACCTACATTACTTTTGGTGTGTTTAGAACAAAAAGAGGATAATAAATGTCTTTAAGATTTCATTTCTTTGTCAGAAAGGTACATTTACTTTTATTTCTTTGATTTCTAAGGTATTTCTAGATAATTTATGTTAAGCAGAGTTGAAGTTCTAGCAGCTGTTGCTCAGAGTAAAATAAATCATCCCAAGAATCTCCTACATGTAATTATAACTTCAAACTGCACAAATGTCATCAGTCATGCATTCTGATTGTTCTAGGCACACACTGTGGCGATCCAGGTGTGGAGATGGAAGTCCATCTGGCCAATTATCTGTGCTGCTACCAGAGACGATTTATTTTCTCTTCCGTCCAAATCTGAGCAAGAAATATCTGAGCCAGATCCAAGAGGCTACAATAGTTCTACAATTTTTCAGATGAAGGCAAAATAAAATATATTTTGGGTTTTTTGTGGGGTTTTTTTGGTGGTCACTTTCATCCAAAACATAATTACATGGGACAATAAGAAAATAAAATTCAAACTGTCCTGGTTTGTAGTCTGTTTATCAAGTCTCCTGTAAGTTATGTCCTTGTGCAGTAGAAATATTACATTTTACCCTAAACTAATCAATAATTTTATATAGATATATTTCCCTGGAATAGAAAGAATTTTCCCAACAATATTTTTCAAATTTTCAAAAAATTACCAATGGGATTAGTTATGAGTTGTTTAATATTGGGTAGGCATAAACACGTGAAAGCATGGTAACAATGCCCATAAACATATGGCTTTGTTTTTTATTTGTTTTCTATTTCATATTATAATATAATCTCCTTAGTGTTAAACCATAAATAGGAATATACTTAAAATGATTGCATATTATAGAAAAATATCTATATAAAGAAACACACGTGCAGAGGCTATAATGAACAACATAAACTGATGAACAAAAATAGAACCAGAGTCATAGAAGCATCAAACAGACTGTCCAACCTATGAGAGAAGGTGGGGCGGGAGGAGGCAGTAAGAGATTAACCAAAGGACTTGTATGCATGCATATGAGCATAACCAGTGTACACAGGCAGGGAGAGGTCAATGGGGGGAAAAGGAGACTTATTTAATACTTTAATTAATAAAGAAAAATTTTTAAAAGTTGTTATTAAACTGAAGATACATGTCCATCATCACCCTGACTCTAGATTTAAAGCATGTTTTTCAATCTTTTCTCACTTCTCTGTAGAACTTAAAGCTGTTTCCCACCATTCCACTTTTAGGAGTGCTCATCTCTTGCACTGCTGGTGGGAATGCAGACTGGTTTAATTGACTATATAATCAGCCCTGAATTACTTTCTATCTACCTGGTTTTTTCTTCTTTTTACTTTTTATTGGCTCCTCCTCATACACCCATCCTGCAAATGTTGGAGTTTACTCTACTCATCCTCTTCTTCCTCTTCCTTCACACTAGCACTAAAAGATTTCATAGGGTATAGACATTTGCTATGAGTGCCCCTTATTGATAGTACTGCTTAAGGAAGACTTGAAGAAATGGTGAGCAGTCAGAGAACCAGTGGAACCTTCAGAATATGAATACACTTTATTGATTCTAGAATGTCTGAATAACTGCAGGCTTTGGTGAATATATGTTTATGAAGGTTTATGCTTTTATCCCATAATAATCAGTTCCCTTCTAACTGAGTCTCTCTAATCACCAGAAGATAACCTACATTCTATTGTATGCAACATGTTACTTGTCAGGGATAAGAAATATGATCCCTCAAAAGCAATCTTTGCTCCATTTATGAGCTAATGTTCTTGAGGTTCCAAACCAGAGACATAGTCTTCTTATAGACTCTTGATATGATCTCTGCATTCATCATTTACCTTAGGCTCTGTATCCTATCGACATCTGGAATGAGGGTTACACATGACAAAGATGACATCTGCAGTATAAGTGAGCAAACATTACTAAAGGAAATGTAGGTCAACCCCAGGTTTTCTTATCCATAGACAAGGAAAAGCAAGATATTAGAGAGCTTTGAAAATGCTGTTCAGAAATAAAGGAAAGAAAGGTGATTCTTTTGATTTCAGATCTTTACCCTTTAAGTTCAGCTCAATCTTTGCTTGAATAACTCCCTCTGAAGGCCAGTGAAAAGGTTTGTGGAATAAATAAAATAAATGCACTTGTGATATTCTCCAATGTGTTTTCTATGTCTTAGCAAAAAAAAAAAAACAAAAAAACAACAACAACAACAAAAACACTTGCTCATAGGGAATTAACTTTTTCATAAGGAATGATACTTAAGGTCTAGGCCAATTGACTTTATAGCTCTACCAGGAAGTTTTGAAGTGTGGCCAGAAGTAATCTCTTTGGTTGTCCATAAACAGGAGCTCAGATTAATCCCTTCTGAATGGAAAAAGGAAGATACAACTGAATAACTTCTAAAAGGCTCTGGATTGCAAATGAATAATGTTTGCTTATGCATTTGTGTTGACTAAGATAAAACCCACCTAATAACATGCATTTCATACTAGAGTGGTAGTTAGGGTCCAGAAATTAGAACCTTGTCTTCGATTTTCTAAAACAATGATTTTTTAACTTTCTCCAATGAACATGAGAAACTATTGAATATTTTGAGAAGAGTAATAATACAATGAGATCTTAAATTCAAGAATCCAGCCTGGCTACTGTGTGGAAAAGAAATTAGAAGGCAGTCAAAAAGGATGCAGGGATCTAATCCAATGACCTAGGTGGGAAATGATGGCAGTCTTGGATTAATTGGAGTAGACCTGATAAGTCTTAATGGTGGGATGGATTGAAGAATAAAGGAGAGGGATAAAAGATAACTCATATGTTTCTGGCTTTGTAAAAGACAAGTTTGAACTCTGTCACTGTGACTCAGTGAATCCTAGCTATCCTATATTATAAAAGCCAATATGCTGAGCGTCTGGTTGTCCGGTCAGCCATTCAACCAATCAAAGCATAAAATGCTAATGATATGCTAAGGCTGCTCAACCACTCACTATGGTGTGTACTGACCACCAGGGGGAAGATGCTCCGACCAGTAGGTGAGTTTGCTGCTGGGGTCCGGCCGATGGGGACTGAGTGAGACAGGCTGAACTCGCCCTGGAACCCTCTCGCGATCCCTCCCCAGCTGGCCAATCTCCTGTGTCCCTCCTCAGCCCCGATTGTGCACTAGTGGGGTCCCTCAGCCTGGCCTGCACCCTCTCGCAATCCAGCACTCCTTCAGGGATGTTAGAGAGCCAGTTTTGGCCTGATCTCGCAGGCCAGGCCGAGGGACCCCACTGGTGCACAAATTCGTGCACCAGGCCTCTAGTAACTTCATAATTTCTATTCTTCTAACTAGAGGACCTCCCTTTGCCAGGGTGTCCTCATGAATGAGGAATCATGGTATCTACCTTGGAAAGTTGTTATGAAGATCCACTGCAAAGCCCCAGTGGTGTGCTGGTAAAACAGCTAACTAGAGGACCTCCCTTTGCCAGGGTGTCCTCATGGATGAGGATTCATGGTAACTACCTTGGAAAGTTGTTGTGAAGATCCACTGCAAAGCCCCCAGTGGTGTGCCTGGTAAAACATAGATACTCAATAAACAGCAGGCACTTTTCCTTTTAGCCTTCATATCTGTTTTTCTATGTTCCCTCTTTAAGGAAAAGGTCTGTGCTCATTTCATCTTTGTTTCTCTAGTCTGGTACATTGGTAGGTGCTCAATAAATGCTTGTGGAATTAGTGAATGGTCTTATGTTACTGGGATGGAGTACAACCACTTATTCATTTATATTTCCCTCTAATAAATTATTCTTGAAAGCACTTTGGCAGGACTTGCAAGTTGTAGAGCTGTTCACTTTGTAGTGGGTGGTTTAGTGAAGAGTCAGATTTGAGTTTGGGGATTTGAAGGAATAGCCTGTTAAGCTGAAGGAAATGTGACGACATTACAAATAAGACCAACCAGGCAAAATGTACCACAGACATTCTAACATAAAAGTACACCATAGTTTTAAGTTCATTACTGTGTATAATTTTCCATTACTGGGGGTAAATTTGACAAGTGTTTATGGGATGGGATATATCCTCATTAATGAAAAAAACTCATTGACACTGAATCTCAGAAAATCTAGTTTATATGAAAATATTTTCCCCTGCCAATGAATACATTCAATACCTAATTTGTTTGCAAAAGTAAAATTGTCTGGCAACATGCCATTTCTTGAAAACACCTGATGTATTAATCAGGGATCTTCAGAAAAATAAAACCAATAGGATGTATATAGATAAAGAGATTTTTTTGTCATGAAATGGCTGGCAGGATTATGAAGGCTGGCAAGATTCAAGATCTTCAGTTGGCAAACAGGAGACCCAGTGAGAATACTGGCAGGCTTGAGACCCAGGAAGAGCTGATGTTTCCGTTAGAGTCTGGAAGCAAGAAAAAACTGATGCCTCAGCTCCAAAGCGGTCAGGCGGAAAGAGTTCCCTCTTCTGCTGGTGGATCAGCCTTTTGTTCTATCCAGGCCTTCAGCTGACTGGATGAGGCCCACTCACCTAGGGGAGGGCAATCTGCTCTACTCAGTCTACCAATTCAAATGTTAACAGGCATGTCCAGAATAATGCTTGACCAAATGTCTGGGCACTCCATGGCCCCATCAATTTGACACATAAAATGAACTATCACACCTGACAAGGTACAATATTCCATCACCAGGGAGATTTCTGTCAGAACTTAATATGTCAAGAAAGCATTTTTTCAGCCAACTCTTTTGCTCTCTTTTTCCTCCCTGCTCTGCTTCTTCTCAGTACATGATTTTTTTCCCTCTTCTTTATACAAACTGTTGGAGGAAACACTTGGGGATGGAAACTAACATTTGCCATGCATTTAACCACATCTTCTTTCACACTGTCCCTACAAGAAGTAGGAAGGCCAGAACTCATCCAAGTGGCAACAGCCTTGGGAAAGCCACTGAAGCCCCAACTCTGTTGCTCTGCCTTGTCCAAAACTCAATCTGGTCAGTGCCCCCGATTTGGTCAGATTTGGGAATTGTAACTTACAGAAAACTTACAGATTTCTGTACAAACCAGGAAAAAAAAAACCTCATTAATTATAATGAGAGGTACAACTGCCAGGGGATCCTCTAGCCAATGCATTCCTTCCTTGTAAAGTTATATCAGAAATCAAATTATAATCCAAATATCGTTTAGTGAATATGAATTCAGAGTAAGTAGGGGTTGATTTAAACAAGATGTTCAATGGCATCAAGTAATGAATGAGTAACTAATGCTACAATTTCAACAATCAGCACCGAAAAGGACAAATCTTGGGAACAAATTTCTTTAGAATTCTCTGCCAAAGTGCGCTTCATGGATTCTTTGTTTCTTCTTTCATATGCCAGGGTGACCAACTCCCTGTCTGTTTAACACATTATTTCTTTTAAAAATATTTAGCAGGTTACAGTCTTATTGGTTTATAAGCTATTCTGTTTTAGTAAGATGATATCCATATTTCTGTTGTTAATTGCTTTCAGTTTTTAAAAAGAATCTCGCTATTTGACTTTCTTTTCATTAATATCCATTTAATCCTTATAATTTTTAAATATATTTTTATTTATTTCAGAGAGGAAAGGAGAGGGAGAGATAAAACATCAATGATAAGAAAGAATCATCAATTGGCTACCTCCTGCCTGCCCCCTACTGGGGATCAAGCCTGCAATCTGGGCATGTGCCCTGACTGGAAAAACTGTGACGACCTCCTAGTTCATAGGTCAGTGCTCAACCACTAGGCCACACAGGCTGGGCCGTTTAATCTTTATAGCAATTCTGTTCTGGTAATCTATTGCTGCTTATCACAAAATATAGTGGCTTAGCCTTAGCCGGTTTGGCTCAGTGGATAGAGCATCAGACTGCAGACCAAAGGGTCCCAGATTCGATTCCAATCAAGGGCGCGTACCTCGGTTGCAGGCTGCTCCCTGGCCTGGCCTGGTGAGGTGCCTGCGGGAGGCAACCAATCGATGTGTTTCTCTCACATTGATGTTTCTCTCTGTCTTTCTCTTTTCCACTCTCTCTAAAAACCAATGGAAAAATATCCTCAGGTGAGAATAAAAAAAATGTAGTGGCTTAAAACAAGAACAATTTTATTAATGTATATTCTCAATGTTATTTTCAGATTAAATTTTTGGTATAACTAACATTGGATGTTCTAATATTTTTAAATGGTGTTTTGAGACTCTCTGAGAATTTTTGGAAGGAGTAACTTTTACATTTCCGACTAAACAGTCTTCACAAATGTACTGCCCCTTAGACATTTTTACTCCTTACCACTTATACAATCATATCCCTCCTGTTTTTCCAAAAAGTGATTGGCTAACTCATCTGTTAGACAATCCCATCTTAAGATGTTAGTGATAGTTAAAAACAAAAGGTGATGTATTTTCTTAGGTAAGATCATTCTTCAATACCTTAAGGTAAAAGTGTTGGTAGCTTTGAAATTCAAACATCAAATCTAGTCTGGGAAGTGAAGATTTGAAGGTAAGGAATTAATTGTGAGGAATTAATTCATTTATAGGCAAACATATACCAACCCACAAGGCAATTCTTTTGAAGAAACTGCCATTTGGTGACAGGCAGACCAAGAAGGTAAATATAAACTTAATAAATAGATTTTTAAGTCACATTAATCTTTATAAAGGGTTTATAATCTCTGGCAAAATTCCCATTCTAACAAGTAATGTTAAATAAAGAACCACAAGGCATTGAGGCATCTAGCCTTAGACCTCAAGCCTCGTGCATTACTTTAAGAGTCCCATAAGTGAAATCCATTAGATTCCTGATACTTCATGGTTACTAAATGTTGAGACCTCAGAAAACATTTTTTTCTTGTGGTTTTCCACAGAAAACCACGGGTACAGAAATTGTTTTTGAGCTATTATGTACATTTACTCAACAAATCTTTGTTGAACGTTGCTATATGCCAGAAACTGACAAAGGTGCAAGTGACTCAACAGTGAAATCATGTGGGAACTTTCCACATTTTCCTTTCTCCTTCCTTTCTTCTTTCTTTCTTTCTTTCTTTCTTCTTTCTTTCTTTTATTTTTTTATTGTCTAAAGTTTTATATATGTCTCCTTTTCCCTAATTGTCTTTCTTTCTTTCTTTCTTTCTGTCTTTCTTTTCTTTCTTTTTTCTTTCTTTCTCTCTCTCTCTCTCTCTCTCTCTCTCTCTCTCTCTCTCTCTCTCTCTCTTCTTCCTTCCTTCCTTCCTTCCTTTCTTCTTTCCTTCCTTCCTCCCTTCCTTCCTAACTCTTAGCTGTCAACATCTTTCTGCTATAGTTAATATTTAAAGGAACAAATTTCAGAGATATAAGGCTGGATTCTACAAAGAAAAACAGTTTCTGGACAGAGAGAGATGATGGAAGAAATGTTCCTATGTAAAGCAGAACTCTGACAGTAGCCACTCTCAATTCCAGATTAACTCTCTGAGAGCACTTTTTTCCTTAAGAAACTGTTTTTCAAATATTTGAAATATAATTCTGAAAAATTGTAAATATAATCCTGCAATAGTTTGTGAATCATTATACTCCACGTTACTTTTTCTTCTCCCTTCTGACCTGTTGGCCAATGAAACAGTTTCATTTTCACTTTTTCAAAATGATAGTGTAAAAAAACAGAAGTGAAAGTATGAATCATAATATAATCAGGCATACATAGTGATATATCCATTTATAACTCAGAAAACCACGGGGTATTTCCAAACTGATGTCATTCATAGAAAGAATCCCATGTGCTGTAGAGGAATAAGAAAAATTACGCGGGTCAACTGGGGGATTCAGAACTCATGTGGGATATTCCCAGCTAATTATTTTTATTTTAAAAAAATTATCATGCAGATTAATCTATATTTCAAATGTTTAATTTGATACACATCTTAGAAATTACACCCTGGATTCTGGGTTGTACTTTTTAATTCTGATAACTGAGATGGTGTTCACTGAGATTTTACATTAGAAAGCATACCTATATAAGTGGTTTATATAACTCAAGGCTTTCTTTTTATTTTCTTTAAAAAGCTATATAAATACAAAAATTACCATGAAATTCTGTGTAGTCATTTTACTTATAGAAAATAAACTGTATAAGAAAAAATTATAATAAATATCTGCTCAAATTATTAAAATTGATTCTATTTTATTCTTTTGGGGGAAGAGAAATAAATATAAACCTTATTTCTTCCAGCTAAACATTAAAAGTGGATCTTTCTCTTCTCTTCACTAGGTTCAGTTTTTTTTAAGAACTTCAAGAAGCTTATAGTATATGTTAAATATTATATGTTTAACATATACTATATATATATTAAATATATTGAATAAATTACTGATATTACGCAGATTAAACATCGTCTAGAAGATACTTTCTTCCTGATTGTCTACACTTGCTTGGAAAATACCTTGGCTGTCTTAGTTCTGCCATATCTGCTGCTGCATTTGCTGGATGGTTGTTTGACCCAGATCCTGATATCCAGTTAGGAGATAAGTCCAGTTGCATCCTTTTCCAATCAGTGAGTGTCCCTGGTTCCCCCTTAGCCAATGTCCTCAATATGGGTGACTCCATAATCTTCACCCCACTCCTGTTCCAGGTAACACCACTAGTTTTCTCTTTGGTTCTAAGTCTTATCATGAGCCCAGTGGTTTACCCACAATGTTTAATCCTGATGCCTGCTCTGAACCGCTTTACTATCCTGAATCTTTCAATGGGGCTGCAGGTGAATTCTGCCAATAGGGTGGTCTTATCCCATGTGATTGAGGAACAAACTTTAAATGTATCAGAAGATTACATTTCCCCCCATACTATACACAAATAAGATGTCCACATGGATTAAAGACCTAAGACTCGAAGCAACCCTTAAAAGTTTCAGGAAAAAAAAATATAGGAGATTATTTCATAACATTAAAGATCTTTAAAAAAAAGATCTCTTAAAAATATAAAATGGTTCGTCCATTGTAACAAATGTACCACTCTGGTGGAGATGATTATAATGGGAGAGGCTATGCCTGTGTAGAAGTAGAGGGTATATGGAAAATATGTGTGCCTCTGCTGATTTTGCTATGAACCTGAAATTGCTGCAAAAAAAATAAAGTGTATTAAGAAAAAGGAACCATTAAATACAAACTAAAAGATGAATACATATCATGACATTAACATTTTAGGTTCCCATACATTGGAAATCATACGCAAAGTTAAAAGGCAAGCTAGAGACAGATAAATTATTTACAAGACATTTGAGAAGTAGTTGCAATCTAGAATAAGTAAAAAGTTCCAATAAGCAAGAAGAAGACAAAAATTCCAGTAAAGAAATAAATATAAACTTTCAGTTCGCAGAAGAGAAGTTCTGTATAACCAATAAAAATATAGGGGAAGCTATAACTTGCTAGTAATAGAAACATGCAAATTAAAACAAGATACCCTTTTATGTCTGTCCGACTGGAAAAAATTCAAAAGCCTGACAATGACGATTGTGGCGGGGAACTAGGGGGAACAGGAACTTTCAAATTCTTACTGTTAATTACTTTAATGTTAATGATGCTTGATGAACATTGAAGTTTTACTATAAGGAATGTAGTTTACATTTGAGAAGTATAAGAGGTTGAAAGAGAAAATTAGTATATTTTGGAAAGCATTTTGGCAATATCCAGCAAAATTTGAAGCTTATGACCTACAGCAAGCCAACTTCTAAAGTATAAATCCCACAAAAACTCTTGCTCAGGGATACAAGGTTATTTATTGCCACATATTTATATAATTCCAAAATGTCTTCCATTGGGACAATGGATCCTCTTAGTTTCGTTTGTGTCCATACCAAGCATGCCTTTCCTCTGCAGGGTCTTACAACTCCCTTCTTTTTTATTTTATTTTATTGTTTAAGGTATTACAAATAGTAGTACATATATGTCTCCTTTTCCCCCCCATTGACATCCCCTCAGCCTCTCCAAAAGCAAGGGGAGGGTTGGGGGGGATGTAAGAGATCAACTGAAGGACTTGTATGCATGCATATAAGCACAACCAACAGAGGCAAGACAATGGAGGGGGGAAGGGAGGGTAACTCCCTTCTTTATGAAGTTGACAATCAGGCACTGAGCCTATCTTTTTGCTCCCACCAACTCTTCCCTTCCCTCCCTCCCTACACCCCCTATTCCCTTGAACATCTCTTTTTAGCTTATCTCTGGCAAAGATACCTGGTCAATGCCCACAACTCCTTCTTCATTTTGCCTTTTCTAGAAATCTTGCTTGACTTCTCCTTAAGACTTGGGTGACTGGTAATTAATAGCCAGAAACATTATCCTGTCTCACACTTCCTCATAGCCCAGTACCTGCTTAAAATGAGGAGGAACAGAGAAAGGAAAATACATACAGGGAGAAAAAAGTATTATTAGATTAATAACTTCAAATATTCTCCTACCACGTTCTTCTAACAAATCTTTGGACAGTGATACCCACATGCAAATTGGTGCCTAGGTCTGTGGGTGGGGTGAGGAGGGCGCATGAATATCTGGTGAATTTCTTGACTCATCTGGAAGTTTGGACTTCTACCCATTGAAGGTACATCTCCATCCATCAATAACCTCCTGCTGCCTTTATCTTTCCCACCCTCGGAAGCTGACCTTGGCATAGGTAAGGGCAATACTTCTTCTGAAGCAGATTGTTACTGCAAGGTTGCACATAACTGGTTACCCTGGCAACCTTAAGACCCCTGTTCAGGGAGGAGTGGCTGTCAGTAACTGCAGGCAACTTGGGTGGTCCAGCCATTCTCTTCCTCCCCAGTCAATATCTTTCTTCAAATCTCTGTGCTTAAAAAGTCAGAGGCAGCCCCCTGCTCACATTTAGAGAGATGATAATGAGGTTGGCTGCCATATTGGTGTTCAGCCCTCCCCTCACCCAGTATCCATCTTTGTGGCTTCCCTTTTATGATATAACAAAAGAATAAATAAATGAATGAAAAGTAAATAACCCCCCCATGCCTCTTTTAGTTAATAAATGTGAAGAATTGGGTGTGTACTGGTCCCATTTTCTCTTTGGTCCATCACTTAGCCTGTTTTCTCTGGGGGAAGGGCTTGCTTTTTGTTTTACATTTCAATTTGAGAGAAGTCACTATTCATTAATATACCAGATGACAAAAAATAATTATGGTAGGCACTTTATTTCATCATTCTAGTGAGCCTATTTACTTAGATTTTCCTATTGCCAGCATCTCCGTCTTCTACAAAATGCCTGGTCTCTGTTTCCAGTCCACCCCGAGAAGATAATTTGAAGGGCCAGCTGATGTTGCTTGTTTCTGTGAAGCAATTTCCAACAGCATAGATCTCATGAGTGAGATCCTCTGTGCAGATACGCTGTATTTACCAAGAGCAATCATTGTGTTATCTGTCAGCGCAATTAGCTTCCTATTGATTTTGCCATAACCATGCTTGTAGATCAATGAATAACTTCAGGTTTGGTGTCTCCATGAAATAAATGGTACCACAATCCTCAGCATGTTAACTAAAGCCTTGTTGAGCTTAACGAAGGTACCATTAAACATCTGGCGGAGGTGAAGAAACTACAACACCTTTCGGAACTTAGGGTTCGCATCAGCATCATTAATATGGATCCTGATGACAAATGCCAATTTGGATTCTGTGGGTACTTAGAAGTTGCCAGCTTTTTATCTTTTCCATCCTAGCCATTCTTGTCCCAGTTCAGTACATCGCCTATATTCCTGTGATAGTGCTTACCTTCCTCACAGATAAGCTTCTTTCTAAACATCCTTTGACTAAACTTCTTTCTCAGGAGCTTGATTTTCAGCTCTGCAAAATTCACTTTTTTTCTTCTCTGCACCCTCATGGTTTCAACTGGAAAGACCACATAATCTGTTTTTAGGTTTGGCTTTTTTTTTAACAAGTTGTATTTGTTCACTTTACTTTGAATTTGCTTCTATTCATCTCACAGTATATTATGAACATCCTTCACATTTGGGACATTTAAATAACCTATATATCATTGTGTGTGTGTGTGTGTGTGTGTGTGTGTGTGTACCAAAATTTATTCAATTCCCTATTCTTGGGCATTCAGATTGCTTATGGTTCATTGGCATGAAAAACAATGCTACAAATAGCATTGTGTATTGTGTATGTGTATACATGTTCTTTATCAAATGTGATTTTTTTAATGTAAGTTAGAATTCTAGACCTGAAATTGTCGCATAACATATAGTTTTAATTTGAATAACTGCTGCCACATTTATTTGCAAAAACAGTTGAAGAATTCACACTCCTACCACCAAAGTAAGAAAATGTTTCCATCCCAGAGTATTTGTCAGCAGTGGTTGTTATTGCTTGTTCAAAACATTTACCAATCTAACAGGTGAAAAACATGGCATCTCACTATTGTTCTAACTCAGTATCCTGGGGTAGGAGCAAAAATGTAAATCCCAAACAAAAAGAAGCATGCCTGCGAATCTGAAATTCATAGTTGCGTGCACTGGTATATCTCTCTCTCCACCTGACCCTGGTGTGAGACCTGCATTCCTCCTTGCAGAGGTCTGAGAAAGTGAGAAACAGCCCGTGTTTCCTTAATACTGTTTTCTTTAAGCTCAACAGAATTATGTCAACTGTTATTATAAGGAAAGGCCATTGACACACCAGCTTAAAAAGGAAAAGGTGTGTCCACCAGCTAAAATAAATAAAAGGGCAAAGCACATAGAAACAGTTTTAAAACCTAACAGTTACAATAGTGCTGAGGAAGCTGGTAGGACAAAGCCAAGCACAATGCTTATAAACTCAGGGTGTCTCCTGAACTTGTTCAACTTAATTTTGGAAAGTCAACGTCGGACTGCCCTGAAGAGGTCTGAAAGTGGTGATGATATTAGAGAGGTTTTAATAAATGTATACATTGTGGCCCTTCCTTTGGTCCCACTTGATACCAATAATTTCAGAACTATTCATGACTAATGAAAGTGTGACCAAGCAAAAATTAGACAACACATGAATGTATAGGCATACCTGATTTCATTTTACAGCAAAATAAAAATTGAGGCAATTGTAAAACTTCAATGCTCTTAGTGTTCAGTCAAAGTCTGTGAGAAATTTTTCTTCATAAGTGGCAAGTGATTCATCCCATTGAAAACAGTCCTATTAGTTGATAAGAGCAATAAATTCACTTTTAGAGGATTTTAAAGCCATCAAAATGTCCCAAATTTTATCAATCATATATTGAGGGAGAGAAAAGACTGAATAAAATGATGCCACATATCCTCTCTGTAAAAAAAATCAATAAAATATATTTTAAATAAATGAATAAATAAATAAAACACAACCGTTTTTTGGTGGCTCACTAGATAGTACCTGCTCTCGGAGACCAGAGCAGAAAACAATGGTCTCCTACTGTGTAAAATAGGAAAAAACACTACTTAGGATATATTGATGGAAAATACAGTGTAGAGAAACCTTTTTTTCTGGAATAGCATGTGCACCTTTCTATTAGCTTCTCACATGGTATTGTGAAGTTTGTGAGTATACACGTCAACGTCACCTGTTAAACAATATAAGATTACAGACAGGAGACTCTGTTATTCCTCTTTATAATGTCCAAAATCTAGCACAGTGTCAGGTGCAGAGTACATGCTCTGTAAATGTTAACTATAGAAACTCAAACATTATGTAGGATGCTAAACCACTGGAAACACTGATGTCATTCATTCTGTTGATACATCAGGGCTAAGAATTGAATTGTGTGAGTTCCCCCCTCCCAAATTCATGTGTTGGAGCCTTAACCGTCCTCATGTGATTTTATTTGGAGATGGGGATTTGAGGCGGTAATTATGGTTAAATGAGGTCATAGGAGTGAAGTCCTGATTCAATAAGATTGATGCCCTTGTAAGAAAAGGAAGAGAGAGATCTATCCACACAAACACACCGAGGAAAGTTATACAAGCATACAGGGAGACGCGGCCATCCATGAGCCAGGAACAGAACTGGTTGGCACTTTGATCTTGGACTTCCAGTCTCCAAACTGTGAGGAAATAAATTTCTGTTGTTGAAGCCACAGTCTATTGTTTTTTGTTAAGAGAACCCAAACAGACTAAGGCAATCAATAACCCAGTACAATTTCTGGTGCTCTTCACTGGTTTCATAACAATGAACAAAACCAAAGAAAAATGGCTTTTCTCAAGTCATAATGATCATCCAAGAATGAATGTTAGCAAAATATTTGACATGTATGAATTTAACAGTAACCGAAAGCTTGAGGATGGTAAGGTATACAGTTAAAAGAGGGAGAAAATTAAAATATAAAGCATAAATTACTTTTAACACCCCAAAAAATATTTTATTCAGCTTGCATCTCCTTTGACAAAGGATTCTTTGATTACATTTTTTTTTATCTTTGATAAAGCTTGAAACCATATTGACCTAATGCAAATGCCCCATTCTCTTTTTAGATTTCATCAAAGATTTGTAACAAATTGCATAAGTGTTAACTTTTAAACTATAGCAGGTCTTATAATCTCATAATGTTAAAGCATCATTTCGTTTTAACATTATGAGATGCTATAGGAACCTACTGCTGTTTATATCAATTGGCCTGTGGTAAAATTGGTTTCGTTATACATCATTTCTCTTAAAGTCAAAGAACTGATCGAGGACCTTAAGTGAGGGTTTACTGTATAGGAGTCCCCCCTTATCCACAGTTTTGTTTTCCTCGGTTTCAGTTACCCATGGCCAACTGCTGTTCAAAAATATTAAATAGAAAATGCCAGAAATAACCATCCATTTTGAACTGTTCTGAATAGCATGGTGAAGCTTCAAGCCATCCTGCTTTGTCCCACCCAGGACGTCAATCATCCCTTTGTCCAGTGTATCCATTCTGTATACACTCCCTGACCACTAGTCACTTAGGGTATTATCTCCATTATCAGATCAATTATCAGCTATTTTGAGGGAAAGGAAGAGAGACATACACAGTGCTCTTTATTATTACAGTATATTTGTTATAATTGTTCTACTGCATTATTAGTTATTGTTACTAATCTCTTATTGTGCCTAATTTATAGATTAAAGTTTATCATAGGTCTGAATGTACGGGAAGAAACAGTATGTATAGGGTTCAGTACTATCCACAGTTTCAGGCATCCACTGGTGGTTTTGGAATGCACCCCCAAGGACAAGGGGGATGTATAGCCCCAGTGCAATTTCTAAACTGGAGAAAAGAACCCCTTCCAGTGTTCTTTATGAAGCATAGGATCCAACAGAAAAAGAAATGTCATTTATTTCCTATATGTCTCATAATACAACATATTTTTATGTGGCATTGGTCATCAGAAATTTGCAAACCAAAATTAGCATGATAACAGTTTGCAACTTCATCCTCACTATAGACTCTCTGAATGATAGTTGACTATATGAAGCAAAGGGATTAACTGACAAAGGTGGCACCTGTACCATTATGATGCCCACAATGAACACGCTGGTGCAGATTTAGAAATCCAGACCTAAGTTACTTCCTCACAATTACAAGCTTTTAAAGCAGTGACCAGAGGATGTTCTGAGCACAAGGACGCTTGACATTTTTATAACAATGGGAGCAACTTAAGTAGGATAGTGGTTTTTGTTCCTCTGAAGGTAACGACTTTTTCTTTTCTTTCTATTGTTCTTCTTCAAAATTTGGATTTACCCAACTCAGTAGCTGGCCTGAACATACCAGTCATTTCTAGGGCATCCTGACATATTTGTCATCATCATCTTTCCAACAACTTTAAGAACGGTCACAGTATTACGTGACCTTTTAAGCACTACAACTCTAAACTGTTTTATATGATCTGAGCCTTCTTATTGATAATTATGAGTCTCATGCATTGAACTTGTTGCTTTTTCCTATGGCAAAAACTTTGAAAATAAAATTCTCAGTTGTATTCTTTATTATATTACTTCACCCTAAAATATATGTTTGAATAGATGTTCCATACTGTGTAGTACTGCATCATATAGAGAATGTTTGTAATTAGGTCAGCATACACTGTTTCTAGGCACTGCCAAGGAAACAATTGTGTTATACCCACATTAGAATATTACCAAAGTAACGGGACTGAATGATTCATTGGGAGAGTGGTTGCCGTGCTCAGTGCTCCCAGTGGTACTAAATTGAGGGCTCAGAAGACAGATGCAGTTGTGAAAGTCTCTTTGAGTGGTCATAAGGGACTCTCTTCCAAAACACAAAAGCATCGCAAAGGAGAATGTGTTTGACCAAGAGAAAAGAAAATATGGAAAGCATAAAGGAACAGACTAAAGCCCTCCTCCTCTCTGAGAATGCAGGCTAATGATCATCCATGAGTCTTAGGGAGAAAAGGAGGCTGGTCCACATGACCCAAAGGGTAAAATAAACAAACAGTTGCTGCTCTACAGGATAGAGCCAGCAGTGTGAGAATGACAGGACATTTGGAAGAGACACCTGGATCTGAAAAGGAAGAACTTGTGCATCTTCAGCCATTGTGCCAGAGAAAAAGAACTTTCATAAAGATCATGAATTTGTTGGCATGGAAAAGAGGAACTCGCTGCTTCCTATACCAGCTACTGATACAGTGTCCTATATTGTTTCATTCAGTCAGTTAATACCCATTATTGCTTCTTGCGAATGAGATATTTGAGAAGAATACAACATTGAACAACCACATGATTCCTGTCCTCACACAGCTTACAATCTAATGAGCAAACAGACCCCCTACTCACCTGCCTTTTCTCCTTTTATGCCTCCTTTGCTGGTTCTTCCTTATCTCCTAACCTCTGGGTTCTGGAGTGCTCCAGATCTCAGTCCCTGTGCTGCTTCTCTCTTCCATCTACACACTTGTTCTAGTTTATCTCATCCTGTCTCGGGGCTCTAAGTACTATCCACACACTAATGACTCCTACATTTACATCTCCAATTGGAACCTCTCCTCAGAATTTCAAACAGCTGCCCAACAAATCCACTTGGAAGGCATTTCAAACAGATGACTGAAATTGAACTCTTGATAAATACCTATCAGTCCTTCTCCAGTCTTCCCCACCAAATAATAACACCTTTCTTCTTTGAGTTATCAATCACAACTCTGAGTACCATCTTCAATGTGTCTCCTTCTTTTACACTCTACCAAAAAAATTGTCAGCAAATTCTAATTCCTCTAGCTTCAGAATCTGTCCAAAATTTGGCTGTTTATCACACATCAACCCAGTGCAAGAGACAATTATCTTCCCTATAGCATCACAATTATCACCTAAGTGTCTTCCCTGTTTCAAATGTCTGGCCAGCTTCAACATATTCTCCAAAGTGCAGAAATAGAGATTCTACTAAAACAATCCCATAAGTATTTTTATTTTATTTTTATTGAATTTATTGGGGTGACATTGGTTAATAAAATTACATAGGTTTCAGGTGTACAGTTCTATAATATGTCATCCCTATACTGTATTATGTATTCATCACCAGCTATTACTTTTTAATTTCTTTATTTTAAAGAGAGGAGGGGAGAGAGAGAGAGAGGAGAGAGAGAGAGAGACATGGATTCATTGTCTCACCCATTCATGCACATATTGGTTGACTCTCATAGATGTGCCCTGACCAGGGACGGAACCCACAACCATGGCTGCATTGGGACGATGCTCCAACCAACTGAGCTACCCATCCAGGGCACTATTACTTGTTATTTGCCTTCTATTTTCCCACTTTCCAGTTCATTCATACACTGCTTCTGGTGGTATTTAATAAGATAATATTAAAATTTTGGTCTCCTTAGCAATAAAAATAGACCCTGGTGTATCCAAATAACATTTTGTCTTTTTGTACCAGTCCTCAAGTACAAACCTGTGTACATGTTCTGCACCACTAGTTTTTGTGGTTAAGGGCTACTCCTTCCACCTGATTTATCTTTGCATCCTAAGCAGGGCCTATGTAGGTTAAAAGAAGCGCTAGCCAACAAGTACTTGGCACTGCAAATTCAATGGGGTCCATAGATGCTGCTGCCATCAATGATTCTTGGCTGGCCAAGGCTGTGACGGAGACTAAAATCCAACTGTCCACGTGATGCATAAACTGTGATGCTTGTAGAACTACTTCAAGTCTTCCTGATGGGTTGGGAGGGGTTGAAGTAGTGTAGTGCCTTAACCAGAATCTCCAAGAAAAAAAAAAGTCCTTATTTTGTTTGTTTTGTTGTTTTTTCAGAGGAAGGGAGGATAGAGAGAAATATTAATGATGAGAGAGAATCATTGATCAGCTGCCTCCTGCATGCCCCATACTGGGGATCAAGCCCACAACCCAGGCATGTGCCCAGACTGGGAATTGAACCATGACATCCCGATTCATAGGTCAATGCTCAATCACTGAGCCATGCCAGCGGGGCAAAAGTCCAGATTTTGTCGCATTGGCTCATTTCAAGCCATCATCTTCAAAATGTGTACTATCACCTCTCCAGCACACTACTGGGCTATATAAAAATCAATTTTTTTTAAAGAATCAACCCTAATTATTGTTTCCTATGCTTTAATAGCAACTAAACACACCACATTTCAAATGTAATCTTTTATTTTAATTAAAATGTCATCCTATGCCACTCAATACAAGAACTGAGGGTTGAAATTGAGAAAAACTTCTTTAAATGTGTATTTCAGATTTGTCTCAGATAGGTACTTATTTCCAAAAATTAATTTTTTATTTCCTTTCTCCCTAGAAGTTAGATGAGGCCATGCTCATTGAAACATTCAGAATCAATAGAATCACGTTTTGTTCTCCAGTCGGTGTTTGGACACAAAACTTGCAGGTAGTTTCTGTGATCGTGCAGGAAGAGTTGGGATGGAGTGCATGGGAGCATTTCTTGTTTTATTTTAAGTATAATGAAAGCTCTTATGTTATGTATTATTTAGGTTCAGACAAATGAGTCAGATCAATGAAATCTGGTGCCTACTTTAAACAGAATGAATGGGTGTAGTGATGGTAGAGAGACAGTAGATAGATATTTGATGTGATGAAACTAAAGACAACTTTTCTTATACAACAGCCGCAAACATCTGAGGAGTAGGAGGACATTCTTTGTCATAATTTTTTGCTCCAAGGAAAGAACAAATATTTTGTCATTTGTCCTGAAATATGTACAATCTTTTTTGTCCTTGTTGAGTAAATAACTTTTTGGAAATACAGGGTTGGGAAAAGTAGTTTTACAATTATTTGTATGGAAAATAATATAATAAATAATAATACAACAATAAACTCTGTTTTGTGTACTCAGAACTGGTGGTGTAATTCCAGTCCAAGCCCCAAAGCCCAAGAACCAAGGGAGCTGAGGGTATAAATCCCAGTTGTGTGGCAGGAGTAGGTCACATGAGATGTTCCATCTCAACATTGAGACAGAAAAGAAAGAGTCTTTTGTTCTATTAAGTTCTATTCATGACCTCAGTAGATGACTCCCACTCACCTTGGGCAGGGTAATCTATTGAGTTAATCCACTCAAATGCTCTTCTCATCCAGAAATAACCCTCACAGACACACCCAGAATTAATGTTCAATCTGGCACCCCAGGGCCAGCCAAGGTGACATATAAAATTAATAACTCCATAGTTGATTTGGCTCAGTGGATAGAGCATCGACCTGCAGGATGAAGGGTCCCAGGTTCGATTCCAGTCAAGAGTACATGCCCGAGTTGTGGGCTCGATCCCCAGTAGGGGGCATGCAGGAGGCAGCTGATCAGTGATTCTTTCTCATCATTGATGTTTCTGTATCTTTCTCCCTCTCCCTTCATCTCTGAAATCAATAAAAATAAATTAAAAATAATAAAAAATAAAATTAATAACTATCTCATAAGGTAATATATTTATTGGTTCCAGGGTTTACGATGTAGATAACTTTGGGGGACCATTCTGGCTACCACACCATACAAATTCTCCACTGTTTGGTTTGCCTGCCAAATTCCTCAGTTCTAGAGCAGGAATGTGAGGATTTTGACTCTCAGAACTGAGTGAAAGTGTTCACAAACATCTGTAAAAAAAATTATTTACTACTTATTTATAAATGAGGATATTCAAATATACTCAAAAGTAGAGTGAACAGTACAAAGCAGTCCATGTACACATCACCCAAGCTCAACAAGTGTCAATATTTCACCAGTTTTGAGACATCTGTTTGTTCACACTCTGCTTTTTCATTTGGATGTGTGTTTAGATGGATGAAAATATCTCTATTTGTGAAAACTAATTTAGCTTCATATTTTACTGGGAATTGTAATTGTTTTGTATAATACAAATTAAAGAACAAAGGGGTAATAATTTACAAAGCAAAAATAATACTAGTGCTTTCCTCTCATTTACTGGGTGGGAAATAGCATTTGGAGTATTAAAATCTTGCCCAACTTACATAATTGCCGTGATGATTCACTGATATTTTGTATGAATTGTCTCACAATATAGTACTCTCTTACTTCAGTCTTGTGCTGATGCGTAAGGGAAAAGTGAATGAAAGTAGCAGTCAGCTTTTCTCAGATAATTTAAGAAATGAAACTCAATTGCACAATATTTCTGCTTATTTTCTCCTTTTCTCTTGATGCCAAATCTCTCTCAAATAAATAAAAAATTTTAAAAAGTAATAGCATTGGTGGTGAACAGACAATAGAATATATGGACGATGTATTATAGAATTGTACACCTGAAACCTATATAATTTTATTAACCATCTAGAGGCCCTATGCATGAAATTCGTTCATGGGGGGGGGAGGGTGTCCCTCAGCCCAGCCTGCACCCTCTCCAATCTGGGACCCCTCGGGGGATGTCCAACTGCCGGTTTCGGACATCCCTCTCACAATCCAGGACTGCTGGCTCCCAACTGCTTGCCTGCCTGCTGCCTGCCTGCCTGATTGCCTCTAACTGCTTCTGCCTGCCAGCCTGATCACCCCCTAACCACTCCCCTGCCAGCCTGATCAATGCCTAACTGCTCCCCTGCTAGCCCGATCACCCCCAACTGCCCTCCCCTACTGGCTCAGTCACCCCCAACTGCCTTCCCCTGCTCACTCAGTTACCCACAACTGCCCTCCCCTGCCAGCCCGGTCACCCC
>NW_005355247.1:558697-562698 GCF_000412655.1 Myotis brandtii | reverse complement strand
CTGGTCACCCCTAACTGCTCTCCCCTGCAGGCCTGGTTGCCCCCAACCGCCCTCTCCTGCCAGCCAGGTCACCCCTAACTGCCCTCCCCTCCCAGCTTGGTCACCTCTAACTGCCCTCCCCTTCAGGCCTGGTCCCTCCCAACTGCCCTGCTCTGCAGGCCTGGTCCCCCTCAACTGCTCTGCCCTCTCCTGCCAGCCAGGTCACCCCTAACTGCCCTCCCCTCCCAGCTTGGTCACCTCTAACTGCCCTCCCCTTCAGGCCTGGTCCCTCCCAACTGCCCTGCCCTGCAGGCCTGGTCCCCCTCAACTGCCCTCCCTCCCCTGCAGGCCTGGTCACCCCAACTTCCCTCCCCTGCTATCCCGGTCACCCCTAACTGCCCTCTCCTGCTGACCTGATTGCCCATAACTGCCCTCCCCTGCCGGCCATCTTGTGACCACATGGGGGCGGCCATCTTGTGCAAGGGTGTGATGGTCAATTTGCATATTACCTCTTTATTATATAGGATGTCACCCAATAAATTCAATAAAAATAAAATTATCCCTAACTGGTTTGACTCAATGGATAGAGCATCAGCCTGTGGACTGAAGGATCCTGGGTTCGATCCCAGTCAAGGGCACAAATAAATAAATAAATAAATAAAATTAAAAATCTGTTATGAGCATTAAAAAAGTAATAAGTAGCATTGTAAGAGATGTCTTGTTTAGTTGCTCTTAAGCTCATTCAGCATGTAGCTAATCATTCCAAAAATGATTCCACGTTTCTTATATTTCCTGATTTCCTTCTTTATCCCTCTGCTAATGGTTGTCATTTTAAGCTGGTATTATCCTCCAATCAAAGATCAAATTTAGAAATTACCTATGGATTTTATTATAAATGATATGCTCCTCTCCATTGGGAGCTAGCAATCGTTCAAAATAAATACATATATACCAAAATGAAAGGGGGCAAAGTGTTGGTCTCTTTTCAGAATCAGAAATTATTCTGGTGCAGAATTTCAAGCATAAGGACAGAAGTAAAGTTTTTCTGTAAATAGAAACCTACTCATGAATCCAACAAATGTTTATTAAGCACATAGTATACATGAGACACTGTTTGTTGCTGTGCTGAATCAAAATGATGGAAGATAATCCCAACCCTGATGGAGATTAATAAATGATACTTTACATCAACCACATGAGTGATACAAGGGAAATGGCAGTGATTAAGCAAAAAAATCTTTATGGAGCAGGTGGGATTTGAACTTGACCTTAAGGATGGAAAGGTTTTCCATAGAGTGTATTTGCACCACCAGTGCCTGTTTTAACCTATAGCACATCTGATGAATATTGTTCACATCAACATATACCCAATATTAACTTGTAAACAAACTTTCCCACTAATAAGTAGCCACTTACCTGAGATTTCCTTTCTCACACTTATTTAGAGCAGTGATTCTCTACTTACGCATGCATCAGAATCTCCTGGAAAGCTTGTTGGAACACAAATTGCTCAGCCCCACCCAATGCCTCTGATTTAGTAGGTCCGGGGTACAACTCAAGCTTTTGACTTCCTAGGTGATGCTGAAACTGCTGATCCGACAACACAATTTGAGCCTCTGATTTAAGCCCCTGCTTTGGTGCTTTGCATGCTTAGAACAGAACCCTACTTTGCCACATCCTAGCTGATCTTCAGAAAAGTCTATCATCTCAACACTTGGTTTTCCTATTTGTAAGGTGATGACATAGGTAATGCCAATACCCATCTTGTAAGCCTGTTTTGAGAATTTAATTGAATAATGCATAAAAATCAGGAGCCTGACATTAGTGCCCTGCACTGGATAGCAATGATTACTACTAGGGAAAAAGCTAGTGGGTGAGGGTATGCCAGGTTTTATGGACTGAATGTTTGTGTCCCCTCCAAAATTCACAGGTTAAGACCTTACAGCCCAACATAATGGTATTTGGAAGTGGGGCTCTTGGGAAGCAAGTAGGTTTAGATGAGATCATCAAGGTGGTATCTCATGAAGAGGTTTAATGCCTTTATAATAAGAAGAAATACCAGGGCTCTCTTTCTCTCCTCCCTCTCTGTCTCCTCTTCTCCCTCTCGCCCTTCCCCCCACTAGCAGGCACCAAGTAAAGTCCATGTGACCACACAGCTAGATGGGGGATGTCTGCAAGCCATGAAGCAGGTCCTCACCAGACACTGAATCTCACGGCACCTTGACTTTGGACTTCCTAGCCTCCAGAACTGTGAGAAATAGATTTCTGTCACTTAAGCCCCCTAGTCCTATTTTGTTATAGCAGCTCCAATAGACTAAGACACCAAGGAAATAGTGTGAGATATGGTGCCAAGGGGGGATGGATCATTCCTGTTCAGAGAATGGCAAGCAGCTAAGACAACCTAGGATGTAACTTTCACATGGGGGAAAGGAGAGAGCTATCAGAGGACCTGAGTGAGAATTAGAAAGAATGCTGGAATTCCTTGGGCACCACTTTCTTCCTAATTGTCTAGTTTTTCTGACAGTTATTGGCCTCTACTTTCTCTCTCTAAGTGCCCACTATTTCTAGAAGAGCAGCAGGAATACTCAAATAACTAGCACTATTCCCAAGGTAGAAGAGCAGTGAAAATGCTACATCCAAGGATTCTATTAATGCCCCAAGAGTACCCTCACAATGAGACTGTGCAGAGACCTATATTGCAAAGAGGCGCTTAAGCATCCTTTTCATTAATGTGGGTCTTCAAGTTGTTTATCCTTTTGCTTTGAAATTGACCCATACTGATTTGCAGTTAGTTTTCAATATCCCCTTACTTTAGTAGATAGACCTACTCCTCCAGCTCTCTTTGCTTTGTGATGTTGTGATTAAATGTGTTAGAAACGATGCTGCAGCCCTAACCGGTTTGGCTCAGTGGATAGAGCGTCGGCCTGCGGACAGAAAGGTCCCGGGTTCGATTCCGGTCAGGGGCATGTGCCTTGGTTGCGGGCACATCCCCAGTGGGAGGTGTGCAGGAGGCAGCTGATTGGTGTTTCTCTCTCATCGATGTTTCTGACTCTCTATCCCTCTCCCTTCCTCTCTGTAAAAAATCAATAAAATATATATTTTTAAAAAAAAAGAAAGAAACGATGCTGTAAAGAGGGCAGGTACTGCCACTACATTTCAAGTAGCTGATAAATTAGTACAAATATGTAACTAGGACAGTAATGCCCCTTGTTGGTGCAATTGACTTGGTAATGGTGTGCTAGATCCTATTCAAAACATCACATGAGAATTATTAGGAATGCAGAATCTCAGGTGCCACCCACCTACTGAAGCAGAATTTGCATTTTAACAGGGTTCCCTCAAAATTCATCTTCACATTAATATTTGAGAAGTATGACCTGGACACTCACACAATTTTAGTATTGCCTTAGGAAAGCCTTTCAATACCTACCTGCTCCCCAAAAACACTCATTCATTTATTATACTTTAATAAAAATAGTGAAATAAAATAAAATATTATATTCAGGTTGCTGGAATGTAGGAGATAGGGATTTCCAAGCATGCAAAGACATGAGCATATAATAGCTAGAACATGGGTGGGCAACCTTTTTGTGAGTGCGTGCCAAAACCAGCAAAATCTCTGACTCAAAATTCTTCTGCATGCCAACCCTAATTTTTTGAGAACATGTTACGCCTACTTGATATCTCTTAAGGTGTACGTATGTGAAGAACCTTGAAGAAATAATAAAATTCATTCGAGCGACAAAAACACAGTATATGATGATGAAAAATACATTTATTTTTTAATGTATACATGTACACTGATAGTCCGACAGAAAACTTTATGACTCCATTTGATATTATCAGTGGGACTTTTGCTGCTGCATCACTGATGACAGAGATTTTACATCAGGTTTATATTTCGTGACCTTCAGAGATATGCACGAGCTACTACTTTCATCCGCCAGGCTACTCCTATTGCGAGACTTAACAAATTCATCACTGAGAACAAAGATTCACAAGCATATGTGGATGAAACCAAA
>NW_005355247.1:556248-558622 GCF_000412655.1 Myotis brandtii | reverse complement strand
AAAAAAGTCGATATTAAGAAAAAATTGTAAATGGAAGATTATAAGAGAGGGTTTCGAGTGCCAGCAAAAGTTACTGGCGTGCCATTTTGGCACACGTGCCAGGGGTTGCCCACCCCTGAGCTAGAACATGGTGTACAATCATGTTCAATTGTCCTAAAGTTCCTAAACCAATAGAACAAAAAGAGAAATTGGCCCAGTTTTGATCAAAAGATAGTCAAGTCCCTGAATTCTTTATTGTTAAAGCCATCTGCTCCTGGCATAGGCAGAGCTCCAAGGAGATTTCTGTATATTACAAAAAACATGAGAGGCACTGTGTATTAATTACTGACTAGAACTGTGATGTCCAAATGTTGTTTAGCACCACCTAATTTGGACAACCTGCACCCCCACGGGCATCCTACACCTTTTTCTCTACCTGGATTTTAGACTGTCCTCTAAATGGAAGGCGGTCCAAAGCCAAACATCTTACCGAAAATGAAAAATCTCCAAAAGAGGCCATGCAAAACAAAACGGGAAACGATCCAAAGTGGAAGGGGCAGGGAGAGAGAAACAGAGAGAGATCAAAATTAAAGGAAAACTCCATGCTGAGGCAAACATTTAATTCTTTTATTGCTACTTTCTTCCTCACTCCCCAAGCCCAATTATGTGACCTTGTCCCACAGTTTGTATTACACATCGTTCCTGTTGGAGATGGATAGGGGGGTGGCAGAATGGTTCCCTTCTAAAAGGGTTGTTCCCTAGAGGGTAGAATATATGGCCAACAAGAGCTGTAAAAAAAACAGTGCAACAGGGAGCAAGCTAGCAAGAAGCTACAGAGTCAACCCCTTCAACTCTCAACCCCTGCTTTTACGACCCCCTTTATTTTATTTTATTTTATTTTATTTATTTTAAAATACATTTTTATTGATTTCAGAGAGGAAGGAAGAGGGAGAGAGAGAGATAAAAACATCAATAATGAGAGAAAATCATTGATCTGCTGTTCCCCTGCACCTCCACACACACACTGGGAATTGAGCCCACAACCCAGGCATGTGCCCTGACTGGGAATCAAACTGTGACCTTCTGGTTCATATTTCGACACTCAACCACTGAGCCATGCCAGCTGGGCAACCTCCTTTATTTTAAATAAGACCCAAAAGTATTGACCTAACTTACATAAAATTGCCTAAAACTAAAGCCAATTACATATCACCACGCCCCAACCTACTTTTGCCAAACTTATCTTCCTTTATACACTTCCTAAGGTCCAATCACAAAGTGCTCCCAGTGAACCAAGTACATTGCCTGATACACAGTAGAAGCTCAATAAACATCTGCTGAATAAACAAATTATGGGCCTTTCCTCAAGGTAGCTAGCAGCATCCTAGATTATTGTCCTCCCCCAACCCCACCCTTAGAAATTTTCTTCTTCAGGGTGCACACATGCACACCTTTTTCATGACATTATCTACTAACCCCCTGAGTTAAAATTCTCTCTTCTTTGTGCTCCCATAGAAAGTACTTGTAATACTATTATAAAGCTTGCTCTATCCTTACTCATATTACAGTGGGGCCTTGACTTACGAGTTTAATTCGTTCCGTGATGGAGCTCATAACTCAAATTACTCGTATGTCAAATCAAAAAGTGAACGAGTGAGACACGTGATGCTGGGCTGATGTTGTGGCGTTCACTGTGATGTTCGCTGCGCCAACTAACGGTGGGGTATCTGAAGCTGGCTCGTAATCTGAATTTTAGCTCGCAACTCAAAGCAAAATATCGGCCAAGAGACGGCTCGTATCTTGAAAAACTCGTTAGTCGGGACACTCGTAAGTCAAGGCCCCACTGTACATGCATATACCATCTCCCCTGATGAGGAAAATCGGCCCCCTACCACAATCAAGAGAAATTGATTTCATGTGTTCAAAGTTAGCTCAACCCACAGGACAATATCCTATATTCTTCATTCTCTAAATGTCATAATTCGCTTTATTCTTTGAAACAAATATGGTGCCTCCATTGTTTGTTTTGTTTTGTAAGTAAACCTGAATACCTTTTCACAGTTATATTTTGCATTGTTTACTACAACTCCCTTTGTTTTCAAAATGTAAATTTGAATCTCTTCGTATGTATGTTTGACCTCCATTACACTTGCTCTACCTTTTAATCAAAACATATACTTTAATCTCTTTTCAAATATATACGTTAAATTTATTTATTTGTGGCTGCAAGGATCTCCTTCACCTTTGGGTCCAAAAACGATGCCCAGAAAGATCAGGAGAATCTTGAGTTGTATTCATGTATAAAAGAGATCAACCAAAGGACTTGTATGGATGCATATAAGCCTAACCAATGGACACAGACACCAGGGGGGTGAGGGCATGAATAGGGGGGTGG
>NW_005355247.1:552528-556051 GCF_000412655.1 Myotis brandtii | reverse complement strand
CTAAAAATTAATGGAAAAATATCCTTGGGTGAGGATTAACAACAAAAAATAATTTAAAAAATTATAAAAATAAAATAAAAAGAGTCCTTGGCTTCTGGCTGGCAGTCAATCCTCCTTGTTTCCCTTTATGTGCCAGATTTTTAAGTCAATGCTGAGTCTCTGGGCTTATTTTCACAGCAATCTGGTGTAGCTGACAGAGTCTGGAACAAACAGACCCTGATGATAGTGGAGGGGGCTATGGGAGGAGAACTCAGGGAACATACGCTAAAACTTCTTGTTGTCCCAGTTTTATGGTCTCCTCCTTAGCTTCTTTCCTTCCACTGACAAGGGATTGCAGTAAGAGCTCCATCGCTGAGCTGTTTTTAGCTCCGAATGGCTTTTGTCCTTGCTGGTAGGATTTATAGACCAAGCCTATCTGTTTGTCTAGGGCTAGGCTCTGTGTCACCCCTTTTCATTCCTTAAAAAAAAAGTGAAAAAGAAAAAAAAGGGAAAGGAATAAAGACAAGGGGGCGGGGAAAGAGAAAGGAGTAAAAAATTTAGGATAATTTTTTAAATATTTGTAAGTTTTGAAAATTTATAATTATATTAATAGAGACGCTCCAACAGCAAGAGAATATTTAAAGAAACAGCCAAGAGAGGAAATTGGCCATGTGCACGTGGCCAATGAGACTCTACAAAGGCAGAGAACTCAAGAACATCCTCCTCTATCCCCCACTTTTATATCTGCATATGACCTGCTCCAGAGGAGCAAGGAGCTTCTCTGTCTTGCTAATCATATTATCAGTGGGAGCACATACATAGTAAGCCACTCAAAGGAGAGAAAGGAGAGGAAGAGAGAAGAAAGGAGGGAGGGAATGAAGCATTATTTTGCCTTCATTCTATAGAACAAGCAACATTTTCCTTTTGAGTAGCAACCACAATCTATCCTACATCAGGAAATTGGTATTAGATAACCAATATATTTTTCATCTCATAAGTCTTATTTCTTTATATTGACAATAACCAACCTCAGTACTGTTGCTTTTCTTTTTATTTCATATTTTCCCTCAGATAATCTTTACTTCTTTTTTTTAGTCTCACCCAAGGATGTTCATTGATTTTAGAGGGAGGAGAGAGAGAGAAACATCAATGGATTGCCTCCAGTACTTGCCTCGATCAGGGATCAAACCCACAACCTTTTGGTTTATGAAAGGACACTCCAACCAACTGAGCCATCCTGCCAGGGCAATCTTTACTTCTTTGAACATTTCAACGTGCTTGGTTATATTTATTGATAGTATTTCTAGAGCCACTTCAATATACTGCAGGGCCTCTCATATACTCTCTTAAAAGGCCATCCCTTCTCACAGTAAGGTTACAGGAAAAGGCTAAAGAGTGTTCACAAATTCTGCCAATATGTATAGACTTTTCTTTAGTAGTTCTTAAATTTAACAACAACAAAAAAAAAACTTGGTTTTCAATACCTCTTGGGGGTTGCTATGGCATGGGAACATGTGTATTTAGAAAGTACAACTTAAAAAGCTATTTATTAAAAAAATTCTATGAGACACAAAAATCACATCAATCATCTGGAATATAATTAGTATTGCTAAATTATTATTGTTGGGCAAAATAAGATTGTCTTGAGGGGAGGGAAATGCCTCCTCCTTGCCTGTAATTTTAAATTTAGTAAATGCCCGTGAGAAATATATTTATATGTATAGTCTTCAGGCACTATAAAATTAAAACTTTAAACCACGTAAACAGAAAGAGGTATGGAACTCAGTGAGGCAATTTATTTGAAACCATGTAAAACTTTTAATGTCAGTTTTTCACAGCTCAACCATGTCAACTCATAAATTTGTTTTCAAAGCCGTCTTGAATCAGCACAGGAAGATTTTGAATAGCAGCATGGACCAACAAGACTTGTCCTGAAGCACATAAATCATTTTGACATATATGTTCATAACAACAGTCTTCAGAAGAAAAGGGAACAGTGAAAGTTCTAAGAAATGGGGCAGGAATACTTCCTAACGTTCAGTGGTTTAGATGAGTTGCTAAATTAGAAGTTGTAAAAGTATATGTAGTTTGCATAAAAAAATAATTGTATTCACCATGCAGACAAAAAGTCCCTTTGAACTTGCTTTATTGGGGGGTAATTTTGTGACTCAAAGAATTCTTCATATTTCCCCAAGGATGCTTTAATCATTTCTCTCTTTCACCCTCCAAAGACCTCAAAAAGTCCATTTGTGTGTCATATGTATACCAGAGACATTCAGAACATATATTTCTTGCTAAACAATTAGGGGTATAAGAGCAAGCTCTTGTGAGTAAATGATAACTTTCCCATATAGTTGAGGATAAGTCCCTTAAAACTCAATATTTCGCAATAGCTCCTTAATATTCCTTAAGGGATGGATGTAGACACAGTTACTACCACCCACAGGGCATTTTAGGAGGAGTAAAAGCAATGTTTGTGTGCTCTTGAACCAGAATTAACTACAACATTCTATATAGGGCCTTCCTGGATGGGGCAACAGTCTTTTTCTTCTGTAGTGTTGATTTGCATCCCTGATCAGATGTTCTGCATGCTGTTTTGTCATGCCAATCAGATTGCAGCTCAAATGTACACACACAAACACACAGAATGGAGTATTATTCAGCCATAAAAAAGAAGGAATTCTGTTTTGTTTTGTTTTTTTGTAACAATGTGCATGGACTTTGAAGCCATTATGCTAAGTAAAATAAGTCAGAAAGAGAAAATCAAATACTACATGTTCTCACTTATTGGAGGAATCTTTAAAAAAATCTAAAATGAAAAACAGTAAAATAGTAATTGCCAGGGCCTGAGGTTAGGGGGAGATGGGAGATGTTGGTTAAAGGCTACAAACTTTCAGATATGAAATAAATAAATTCTGTGGATGTAATGTACAGCTTGGTGACTATAATTAACAATGTGTGTTATATACTTGAAAGTTGTTAAGAGTAGATGTTATCACCATACACACAAAAACGGCAGTTATATGGGAGGATAAACATGTTTTTAATGTATTTTTATTGATTTCCGAAAGGAAGGTAGAGAGAGAGATAGAAACATCCATGATGAGAGAGAACCATTGATTGGCTGCCTCCTGCACGGCCCCTACTGGGGATCAAGCCCGCAACCTGGGCATGTGCCCTTGACTGGAACTGAACCTTGGACCCCTCAGTCCGCAGGCTTGTGCTCTATCCACTGAGCCCAGCCGGCGAGGGCAAGGATAAACATTTTAACTAACCTTGTTATAATTATCATTTTGCAATATACAGGATTGGCAAAAGGAGGTTTACAGTTGTGAGTACACAAAACATAGAGTTTATTCTTGTATTATTATTTACTAGAGGCCCGGTGCACAAAAATTTGTGCACTTGGGGGGAAGGGGGGGTCCCTCAGCCCGGCCTGTGCCCTCTCTCAGTCTGGGACCCCTCGGGAGATAACGCCCTGCTGGCTTAGGCCTGCTCCCGGGTGGCAGAGGGCAGGCCCAATCCCTAGGTGCAGCCCCTGGTC
>NW_005355247.1:523638-551593 GCF_000412655.1 Myotis brandtii | reverse complement strand
GGGGCTGAGGGCTGTTTTCAGGCTGGCGGGTGACGGAAGCTCCCAACCGCTCCTTTTTTTCTTTTTCTTGTTTTTATTCTGGGCCAGCTTTAGCTCTGAGGCTCCAGCTCTTAGGCCTCCACTGCTGAAAGTAGGTATCTGGTTTGTTTCGGTTCGAAACAATGTATAACTCCAGCTCTGACTCCAGCTCTGAGATCCCAGCTCGCTGAAAGCTGGTTTCTGGGGTTTTTTTTAGCTTCTATATTTGTTAGAATGTTTCAAACTGCAGGCTCAGAGGCCTGCAAGGCAGGCGGGGAACGTTGGTTTCCTCCGTCACTGAAGGAAGCAAGCCTCATGTTAGTTTCAAGCTGCCTGGCTGCCGGCCACCATCTTGGCTGTCAGTTAATTTGCATATCTCCCTGATTAGCCGATGGGAAGGGTAGCGGTCATACGCCAATTACCATGTTTCTCTTTTATTAGTGTAGATTATGCATTTGTATTACAACTATAAACCTACTTTTGCCCACCCGTATATGCGTGCATCAAATTGTCACATTGTACACTCTTAAACTTACATAGGTTACATGTCATATAAGTTAATACCTCAATAAAGCTGAGAAAAGAAGATTCTGAAATAAATTCTTAAAAAAGAAAAAGAAGATCTGGACATAGAGTTTACAGGCCCTACAGCAGGAGCAAGTTTGGGGTGCCCAAGGAGCAGAAAGGAGCTTACGTGGGTGGATCATAGCAAGTAAGAGAAAAAGAGAGGTCAGCAGAAGACAGATCAGATAAAATCTTGAAAGCCATAGTAAGGAATTGGGATTTTATTCTAGTGTCTATGTAAGCCACCGAAGGGCTTTAAAAATAGTGATACAATGGAGCTCACATTTAAAAAGACAGTTGTTCCATATTTGTTGAATAAATGAATAAATACAGATTCTTTATTAACTTTCTCTAAGTAAATATGTCACTTATGATCCCTTTGCAAACTAAATATTTTTAGTGGCCATCTATCATCCCCTTTCACCTTCTCTTAATAGAATCTAAATGGTTTCCTTTGAGACTAAAATAGAGTTGGAAAAAATGTTTCTCCTTCATTTTTATATCATCAATAAGCTCTTTGTGTTAATTTTTAAGTCTTGAGTTACAGTTTCAGTATTGGAAGAAGGAGGAGGAGAAAGGTGACGCACTACTCCTCATTTGCTGGCATCCTTCCCCCCACTTTGATCTCCTATTCACACTCTGTTCTCTGTGCCCAGAATGTCCTTTTATCCCATCTTCTCTGACCAGCTCTTGGTCATCTCCCAAAGAGACCTACTGAGTAATCTACTTCTCAAGGCAGAATACAACTAGTTGGTGGATGACAGCCATTGGTCCATATTTGTTGGCTAAATAGAGTTAATATTTCAAAACCTACACACAAGAGGGATTTGGGATCTTCTGCCCCTTCTCTCCATCTCTTGTACTCCCCCCACCCCCCTCCCCAACAATCAGCAAGACAACAGTCTTAGTTGCCAATAAACTTTCCTTTGGGTGGGCTCTACCTAAGTTTACACTGGGGGAAGGGGATGAGCGAGCAAATTGGGCAGGAATCTCACTGTTGTCCTACATCCAACTCATAAGCTCCAATCCAGGTTTTATGAGTAAGAACATTGATGCTTTTGATCTCATTTGCCTGACCCTCATGTCTACTCCAAAACTGGCTCTGAATTCAGGAAAAAAGAGGTTTCTGGAATACCAGCAAGATACAGTGTGATGTGGCTGGACAACACTAAATAGGAAGTTTGGAGACCAGAGAGACTTGCAATTCAGTTGCAACTCTACTACTATCTGCAGAACTTTAGATCAGTCACCCAAAACCAATAACTAACTCTTACTTGATGCCAAACACTCATTAAGCACTACATAGATTAATCTTCAAAACAATTCTGAGATAGATACAATTACCAACCAACCCATTTTACAGAGAAAAAGTGGGCAAAGTAAGTCTGACAGCTGCAATATGAGCCCGGCAGCCTGTCTCAACCTCGGCAAGTTTCCATTTTACTCATCTATAAAAGGCGGGAGTTGGCCCAGACAATCTCTAAGATGTCTGTCAACCCCTAATTTATCTGACACTCCCATTGCCTTGTCTGCCTTCCCCATTTCTCTGCCATTCCCTTGTGAGAGATGGGGGCACCTCCTTCGTGCTGCTATTTATTTCTGTGTGTAGCTAGTGGAAACTACACTATTTAGTTTGATAATTTTAATTGAATGTTCACCCACACCTCTTAAAATGAATGTAATGCTAATGTTATCAGGTCAACAAGTCTGACCTACATACTTTCCCCAATATTTACCATTTCAACTCTGTCTCTTGCCAGAAGCTGATGACTCTAAAAATCAAATCCTATATTTTGAAATTCTCTGTCAAAAAATAATAGTTGTCTCTCTCTCCAACTATTATTCTCTCTCTGAAACACATTGTACCTTCCTTCTTATTATCTTGTTTGTTTCCATGTGACATACATGCTGACTATATCCGACTGTGATTATTCGGAACAATAGTTACACACTCCTTACCAATTGCACTTGTTTACAATTACTCATCTTGGTTCCCAGTAACTCTTTGTTGTATGGGGAGTGGGCTGATGAGTCTGCTATGGGTCATCATGGCCCTCCCCTCGGAGCTGTCATCAGACAGCCCATCCTCCTGGAAACTGTCACAGAATCCTTAGTCCATAGGTCCTTTTATCTATGAGTTATAGAGTGCATCTTATTTTTTGGAAGCAGAAATTTGCATAACATGGAATGAACCAGATAACTTATGGTTAGTTCTGGTTGTTTCTCCTTTCATTTCTGTTCTTCCATATTTTCTCACTTGAGACATGAATTTTTTTTAATACAAGCTAATAACCCAAAGTCCTCTTCTCAAACTCCTTCTGACTAAACCATTTTGCTGTACTGTCTCCAGTGTACATAATGGTTAATAAAATATGTCACCAGAAGACATCTACTAGACCACTTAAGACAGCACTATTTGCAAGCGCCTAAACTGGGAACTAACCAAATGCCTGTCAACAGCAGAATGGGTAAATAGATTGTGGTATATTTTCACAATATAATACAATAAGAATTAACGAGCTTAACTACTCACAACAATATGGGTGAGTCTCACAATCTGAGTGAAAGAAGCCCAACACAAAAGAATAAAATTATATGCCTCTATTTACATGCAGAACAAAAGCAGGTGAAAGCAAATTGATGCTGTTGGAAGTCAGATAGTAGTTACCTCTGGGGATAGAGGCTGGTGTGGCTCAATAGTTAGCCTGAAAGGGGCCTCTGGGTCCTGGCCATAGTCTGTTCTCAATCTGATTGCTGATCACATGGGGGTGTTCAGCTGATCACATGAGTTCTACACTTTAGGATAGGTGTATTTCCTGTATATATTTTAGAGTTTAATTTACAAAATTAGATAAACTAATGAAAATAATAAATAAAATTTTAAAAAACAAATTGATATCTTTTATTAATACTGGCTTTTGTGCCAGTTGATGTTTACCTATGTGCTAACTCATTTCATCTACAGTCATGGAGCCAAATCCAGGATTCGCAAGCAGACGATCTGGGTGCTGGTTTAAATCTTGACTCTGCTATTTCTAGGTGTTTTATGGGTTGTTGTGTGGGGGTTTTTGCTGCTTTTTCCTTTTTCGTTTTAACTTCCTTAATCCTCAGTTTTTTCATTTAGAAAATGCAGATAATAGTAGTAGTGACTTCATAAGTTTGTGTTAAGTATTAAATTACCAAATCCTTGTAAAGTACTTAACATAATGCCTAGCATGTAGTAGTGCTCAATAAATCTTTACCAAATTATAGTTTCTGGGTTATCTTGCCTAGAAATACTCACCTCTTGTAAACTTATGCATTGTGAGGTAGTCCACAGGCCTTTCACCTTCAGATATTAGAACTAAATAAGAGAGCAGCATGTCATGCTCTGCACATGAATAAATGAATGGAAGGAAGCAAAAGGGAAGAGGGGGAGGAATAGAAGGATGGAGGGAGGGAGGGAATAAACTAGAAAAGAATGCCATCCTAGCATGTGAAAATGGCGATGAGATAATGATAAGAATGGAAATAGACAATTTGAAAGCCATCAAGATATGTCATCATCATCATCATCATCTGGTTCTCTAAAAGAAAATGTAAGATAAAGAAATACAATTGTACTTCATTCTGAGTCCTGAGTTCATTACCATTTTGTATTGTACATACATGGCAGGCCGAATGTATAGCGGTAAGACTGCTGACTCAGATCAGAGCACTTAGATTTAAGTCATGGTTGCTTATGTCATCTGGGCAAATAACTTCTCCCTTCCTCAGTGTCCTCTCCTGTATGATAAGGATAATATTAACAGGGCCTACCTCATGGTTTGAGGTTTAGAGCAATTAATAAATAACTCAGTGGTTGAGCATTGACCTATGAACCAGGAGGTCACAGTTCGATTCCGGATCAGGGTAGATGCCTGGGTTGCAGGCTCAATCCCCAATAGGGGGTGTGCAGGTGGCACCAATCAACGATTCTCTCTCATCATTGATGTTTCTATCTCTCTCTACCTCTCCCTTCCTCTCTGAAATCAATAAAAATATATTTTAAAATAAAATAAAATAAATAACTTGGAGTAGTTGGCATACAGAAAGCACTAATAACTTTGTAAAAGACAATAAATGAATTAAATGTTCAGGGTTCACTCTGAGGAAAATTATAAAGTCAAAATTTTGTTTTATCCTCTCTAAACTTTCTTCAAAGTGCTTTCACCTTGCTTCCTGCAGGCCCCCAATGCACATCCCCTGGTAACTCAAAGCCCTCCCTTGAAAAAGACTCCACCCAGGCCTGCCAACTCCCTGTCCCAGATCCCCTCCTTAGAATCTTCATAAACTTTACTTGTGCTGTGTTTCATTCCACTCACTCTGAGAGAAAATGTAATTTTTTCTAAGAGATAATAATGGGTGAATCTTTTTCTTTATTTTTAATTCTTTATTGTTTAAAGAATTACATATAATATATGTCTCCTTTTCCCCCCATTGACCTCTCCCTGGCCACCCCCACCCCCAGCACATGCCCTCACCCCCCTAGTGTCCGTGTCCATTGGATGCTTGAAATGCATTATGATTGAGAATGCTATTCATCATAACCTCAGTGGAGAGGGGGGGTGTTGTGGGCAGAAGGTGCGAGAAGAACGTGGAAGACCGGAAGTGGTTGTCATGGAGAGCCAGAGATGCCGTGGAGCTGATTAGCATGCTCTGTAGCATTGGGACATGTTCAGGCTGGTGGTGCAGAACTTAACGGCTCACAACTTCCCATCTCCCTTTTCCCAGGGGAGCTGACCTGTGAAAGATGGTGTGTGTGGAGCTAACGAGGTAGAAGAGGAGGCACAGCCCCCATCAAAGACACCTGGCTCTCCAGGGAGAGGCGACAGTAAAGAACTCTCTGAGAATTCCCAGGAGAGCATGCCACCACCTCAGCTCGGTTCTGCCAGGCCGGGCAGTCCAGCCAGGTAGGCCCTTAGGTCACTCTGATTCTTAAGAAAGTGGTTCTGGGCAGGGGCCCTGCCCAGATGCCTAGGGAACAACTGCCTTGGTGCCCAGCTCCTGGTCTTTCACTCAGTGGGAGCCAACACTGAGTGGGCATGTGGGCAGCCTCTAGGCCAGTGATGGTGAACCTATGACACGCGTGTCAGAGGTGACACACGAACTCATTTTTTTTGGTTGATTTTTCTTTGTTAAATGGCATTTAAATATATAAAATAAATATCAAAAATATAAATCTTTGTTTTACTATGGTTGCAAATATCAAAAAATTTCTATATGTGACACGGCACCAGAGTTAAGTTAGGGTTTTCAAAATGCTCACACGCCGAGCTCAAAAGGTTCGCCATCACTGCCCTAGGAGCTGTATAGGTAAAGATATTGCTACGACATATGTCTGATATTTTGCTGCCTAATTAATGGGTGAATTTTTGTCAGAAAACATTTCTTCTTTTTGTGTGTTGTTTTTCCTTAGTGAAGAAGTGTAATATATATTTTTAAACTATTATTAAATAATAATGTTTTATTTAAAGTCTAAATAGTAATAACTCTTTATAAGACCACATATTAAACATAGCTGTAATTGTAACTGGTCTTTTTTGTCTTTATTGTTGAGAGTATTATAGATGCCAGATAACATTTCTGATTTTAGCAGGGCTTCCCGATATCTGCTTCATAACCCAGTGAATGACACAGGTTGTACAAATTTATAGTACCATTTTTTGCCAATGGAGAGATATTATTTTTTATATTTTTATTTATTTCAGAAAGGAAGGAAGGGGGAGAAAGATATAGAAACATCAATGATAAGAGAGAATCATTGATTGACTGCCTCTTGCACGCCTCACACTGGGGAGTGAGCCCGAAATCCAGGCATCTGCCCTGACCGGGAATCGAACTGTCATAGGCCAACGCTCGACCACTGAGCCATACTATCAGGGCAATGGAGAGATGTTATTAATCAGACAAACCTGTCCTTTTGTCCTATTTTGCCCTGATTGTTTAGGAGCTATAAGTTTCAAAATAAAAACAATTTCTCTTTTCTAACCTTTCATATCCAAATTAAAAAAAAAAGTGGGGAACTAAGAAAAGGAATATGTTCTGATGTTTCTGTTGAGTTTTAGTTTCCTCAGGGAATGGCCAGAAACCTGTTATGTGCAACCCATTCTCTCTCCCATATTGAAAAATGCTATACATGGGTACAGCAAAAGTAGGTTTACAGTTGTGAGTACACAAAACACAGTTTATCCTTGTATTATTATTTATTAATTGTATTACTTTCCATACAAGCAACTGTAAACCTAGTTTTGCCCACCCTGTAATTCCCAATGCTCTGCTTGAAGTTTAGGTGATAGTCCCTTCCTGAACACATTCACATGAACACGCATATAAAATAGTATAGGACTTGGCCGCCATCCCTAGTCCAGTCGATAGTATATTTCCTCAAATTAAAAAAAAAAGAATGATAATTTGATGACCCAACATGTACAACCTGGACATCGGTTGTATCTCTAGAATCAAAAACAACTTAGTTAAAAACAGAGACCAGCCTGAGTTGTAGAAGCACAGGTTTTGTCGACAACGCAATCCTTAGGTATCCCAGAAGTAAAGGAAGTGATGATCCAAGCTCAGTTCAGAGGACCAGCCGCCCATGTGGTATGCAGCTGCGACCTTCAGAATGGCCCACTTAACCCACACTTGTACTTTAGTCCAAAATGGCATTGAGAGTGTTATCAGCAGGCAGAGGGAATCTCTGACTTTAGGAAATGATTGAGTGGCAATTAAACCCAGAGGTCCAAGCCCGTGGCCCTTCTCTTCCTCCACAGGCATCTGGCCTGCCAGGCATTGATTACAACACAGACTCGTCACAGTTGGAAATCCCTATAGGGGTCAGAATGCTTCAGACATTTCCTGGCACTGGGGTTATTCCCCAAAGGGCCAGTGCCAATACATCAAGACGGAGCAAACACTCACTTTTCCTGGAGCACAGACACCAATTACGGAGCAAGGAAAGAATGTCACACTGTCATTCTAATATGAACACAAAAAATGACTAGGAAGCACTCTGAACATTGGATTAAAAGGTGTATCTGATGATGCAAACCTGCACTAACCAATGACTCAGAAAGGACCAGATATAAACAATTACCCACGCACAGAAAGCATTTCCAGGGAGGCTGAGTCAGGTCAAGACTGAAAGTTGGTTCAGGACATCCAGTACTTGTTCTTCCCCTCATCTCTGGGCAGAGAGCACTGTTCGACATGCTGTCCAAACCCCTTCAATGTCTGGATTTTATATGTACAAAGAGGCTTACGAAGGGGATTCTATCATCACTAGGCTGTTTCAAAATCTGAATCCTAAAGGTTCTAGTGTGGCCATCTACCCTAAGATGGCTTTACTGGACAAATCTATGTATGACCAAGGTCCTTTGATTCAGCCCCCTGATTCCCTCGTGGCAGAAGTCCACAGTCAGCCTTGACCACATTCATTGTATCACTAACCTTCATGCTTTCCACGCATTCACAATCAGATCTAACCCCCAATAGTCTCACTCTTTCATGAATTTCTATGATCTGAAGAAAGTGGAGGGTAGGACTCTGTCTGCTGTACCTGTGGTGGGGCAGGGGCGGGATAGGTTGAGATTTTGCACACCCATGGCTTAAAGCAGTGTTGCCCTTGACCTGGATGAGGCCCCTGCCCTGCACCCTATGCTTTAGAGAACGCTCTCTGGCCCCCTTCCCGCCATCCCCCTTCTCAATCGAGAATCAAACTTGTTCATGTGGAATCTGTGCCTCCCCTTATAGACCAGGCTCTACAGACCAGAACCTTAGAATCAACCTGCCCGGACATCTGTAAGCCCGTTTCCAAGGCCAGAATGACACTCTTCACCAGATGTACCTGCTAAAGGCACATGGCACTGGCCCTTTGCTCCTCCCAGCCCACAGTGGTTAAGGGGCTGCACATTGAGGGATATGGACACCTCTTTGATGTGTCTGCACACCTGTGGGGAAGCCCCTCTCAGAAGAAGAGGATGCTGGTAGTGGGGAGGAGGAGGGGCTGGGGGCAGTTCTCAAAATACCAGGATGCCACCATTTTAGCATAGAACCCTGAGATGTATGATAAATTGTCACCTGACCTCCCAAATCAATATAAAGGTATATTTGTCAAGGGAGGAAGACAGGACAAATTTTATTTGACATATTACTCAAATGTTTTATAAAAAAAACATTTAGGCCTATGGTTTGTAGACCTCAATTTGCACTCTTGTTATGGAGACAATATTAGGGACAGGCCTGCTCAAAGGTATATTTGCTTCAAGTTTATTGTCTTTAAAACTTCTTCAAGGGACCTACTCCTAAGAAGTGTGAAGTCACAATTAAACTCTTTAAAATTTCCCTAGGACCAGCAACATTTCTCTTCAAAACAACACGACACGCAATAGACACCATTCTCATCAATCCCATCCGAATGTGTCAGAGCAATCTCCAGGACTCAGACCTAAACCCTCTCTGCCAGCCCTCCTCTTGTGTCACGTGCTAAAAATCAAGTGGTGTTATTTGCCATTAAAGCCAAAATCAATTACCATTGTGCTGAGTGTCACCTAAACATAGATATAACAGAAGTAACACCAAAAGTCACATCCACCCTCTAGTCCTGCTTGCTCCTGTTAAGAAGCATTATGTTATTAACCTAAAAAATTAACAATTTATCATGAAATTTGGGGTAAAGAGTAAGGAAGAAATATTAAACTAAAAGGGCTGACTGGGTTTATACTGGAGAGAACAGAGATAAAGTAGAGGGATGAAATGTATGGTTTGGAAAGGAAGCAGGAGGGATAAGAGAGAAATAAGAAATAGTCTGAGAGACTGAAGTGGTGGGGGGCAGGTCTGGGCAGAGCTGGGAGTAAGAGAGGAGAAAGATTCAGGAGTGACTACCAAGTGAGTGAGATATGGAGAATGGGCTATAGTAGATTAAAGATGGCCACGAACATTGCCACTACTTCTTGGCATCTTTACTGCTTACTGAAGAGTCTCCTTAAATTCCTTTGGATAGCGCCCGGCCAGTGTGTCTCAGTGGTTGAGCGTAGACCTATGAACCAGGAGGTCACCAGTTTGATTCCTGGTCAGGACACATGCCCGGGGTTTCAGGCTCCATCTCCAGTAGGGGGCATGCAGAAGGCAGCCAATCGATGACTCTCTCTCATCATTGATGCTTCTATATCTCTCTCTCCCTCTTCCTTCCTCTCTGAAATCAATAAAAACATATTTTTAAAAAATTCCTTTGGATCTGTGGCTTGTTTTGACCAATAGAAGGTGACAGAAGTGATGCTGTATAACTTCCAAGGCTGAGCCTAAAGAGATCGGCAGCAGCCCCTCACACACACCTGGAACAATCGCTCTTAGAACCCGCTGCCATGCGCTGAGAAGCCCAAGCCTCACAGAGAGGCCAGAGTGAGGAGAACGGAGACATTCTGACAGCCTCAGTGGAGCTCTCAGCGGACAGCCAGCAGCACTGCCAGCCAGTGAATGAGCCATCTTGGGTGGTCCAGGCCAAACGAGCTGCCAAAGGACCACAGCACCTGCCAACAGAACTACCACCCAGCTGATCTCACCCACCCAGTTATCCACATTAAGCCACTAAATTTGGGAGTGGTTTGTGATATGGCAATAAACAACCATAATATGGAGAAAGACCATTTTTAAGACCTTAAACTGGACTTTATGGATATATTCCCTTTGTGTTCTCAGGGCACTGCTCTAAAAAGAATTACTTTGCTTTTCAGTTATTTCTAGATGTCAGTTTAGTGTTGAAAAGCAGCAATGAGGCATACATGCCTTACACATATAACACCATCCAGAATAGTACAAAAATAATGGTTTTCATATCCAGGCAAAAAGGGCTGGATATTTATGCTCACAACTCAAAAAAAAATAAAAACGCAACAAGGTAAATAAGAAAAACAACTTGGAAAAATTTCCAATGATTCTTAAAATTTGTGGTAAGTACAAATAATCTAAATTCCATGGGTCTCTCCATATTCCTCTCTAAGGAACTCCGTTTCACTGTAAAGGATGTAGAAACTAAACCTCCCTCCCCCAGTGGTCTACTGTCCTTCACTAAACACCCAGCCCTCAGCATTCTAGACCCATGCTGATATCAGGGTCTGTTAACAAAACCTGGGCTACTCAGCATAGGGGTCCCTACGTGCCACTGAGCCTCAGTGTCTCAGAGGACCACACGCCAACATACTAGTATTTGAGATGTTTAAAGAGTTAGACATTCCGATTTAATTGACCATCATAAGCTGGGATTCCTGTCCCTCCATCCAACCCGTTTGGCTGCTTGGAAATGATCACAGCTGCTGGGAGTCAGTTCTATTTCGTAAGAGTGTGCACGGCTGTTGAGCTGGGATCAGTGGAGTTGTTATCTTCTCTGTGCAATCCAGATCTTTGGTTTATTTGCACCCTGGACTGCCACACCCACATGTTTAAAGATATGTAACTGTAGTCATAGCCCTTAGCCATGTCTGCTTTCAAATAGGAATGATGAGCTCATGACTGACTCACTGCATTTGCCTCCCCATCAGATAAACTATTTGGTGATGTCATTGAAAACACAGTCTCTCTTCTCCAGAAGCAAAAGCCTAGGAGTTCTGTGTCATGTAAATTAGAGCTGCAGCCTTCTGCTTCCTCAGGCAAACTCCAAACTCCGAGGCCCACACCAATCAGCGGGAGTCCTGGAAGATCCAGACACTGCCCATGTGCCGATTTCTGCAAAACCTGAACTGAGCCTGGCCGGCGCGGCACAGTGGTTGAGCTTCGACGTATGAACCAGAAGGTCACGGCTCAATACCCCATCAGGGCACATGCCCAGGTTGTGGGCTTGATCCCCAGTGTAGGGCGTGCAAGAGACTGTCAATCAATGATTCTATCTCTCTCTCCCTCTCCCTTCCTCTCTGAAATCAATAAAAATATATTTTCAAAAACATTTTTTTAAATAAAAATAAAAACTGAACTGAATTCCCTCCTTACTCGGCTCTGGGAAAGCACCAGCAATAGCTGAATTATGTCATCCAGCCACACATCCAAACCGTCTCTTCAGATGTTAGAAACACCTCAGGCCATAAAGTAGAAATTAGCTAGAAATTTAGACACAACGTCAGAACAAGGGAGACTAGTAATTTGATTTCCCTTCAAATCAATATTATGTAAATATTGGTTCAACATTTTTTGGCAGGAATACGGAGTTAGAAATTTTCCATTCTCATTAATCATGTGCAATTCTTTTCTTATAGCTATTGTTTGCATTATTCCCATGAGAAAGTGTATTGAGAAACAGATGAAACCATTTCTTATGTGAATAATAAAGTAAACCATGGTAGTCCAGTTTGTTCCTAGAGAACTGGTTAAGCCTCACGCCCACTTTCTTCACACGTCACAGCTACTTTCATCTCTCTTTATACACAGTCCCTAAAAACATGGCAGAAAGAAACCGCTCCTCCCAACCCACCTCCAAGACCATTGTTCTCTTGGTCATCATTCTTACCTTCTGATTATGAATCCTAAGAGCCCAGAAGATTCCTCTTGCCTAGGCAGTCCCCCTCAAAGGGTACAGAAAGGGGTGTGTTGGCCCTAAAGAAACCAGAATCCCTTCCATAGGAAGAGGGACATGAAAGCCTGGAGACACTCACATGTGAATAACATGTGTAGCATCAGATTTTGCTTCAGAATTTGAGTTGCTGACAACTGACAGCTTCAGGTCACTACCAACTGGCGGGTCTGAGAGCGCGTGGCCCTACTTGCAGTGACACGGTATGCTTTTCACGTGCACAGCACCGAAATTCTCAACAGAGCAATTGTATCCGGAATTTTTTCCTCTCGAAATTTCTAATATCTAATTTTTCGAATCTAAAATTTCGGATTTCTAATATTATGGTCACAAAATGGCTGCCTCAACCGCAAACATCACATCCATGTTGCAGATACGCTTTACTAGAGAGGAGAAGCCCTTCCCCAATTCATGGGAAAGGATATAAATTTGTATATTACCGATTATTACATGTTAATAATTATTTAGGTGCCCTGGCCAGTGAGCCTGGGCTGGTTGGAGTGCCATCCTGTACACAGAAAGGCTGCAGGTTTAACCCCCTGTCAGGGCACGTTCCCAGGTTTCGGTTTCCATCCCCATCCCTTGTCAGGGTGCATGGGGGAGGCAACCAATTGATGTCTGTCTGTCTGTCTGTTTCTCTCTCTCTGTCTCTCTCCTTCCTTTCTCTAAAATCAATAAAAATATTTTTAAGTATATTTTTATTGATTTCGGAAAGGAAAGGAGAGGGAGAGAGAAATAGAAACATCAATGATGAGAGATAATCACTGATCGGCTGCCTCCTGCACGCCCCACACTGGGGATCGAGCCAGCAACCTGGGCATGTGCCCTGATCGGGAATTGAACCGTGACCTCCTGGTTCATAGGTTGATGCTCAACCACTGAGCCATGCTGGCTGGGCAAAAAAAAATGTTTTTAAATAATAATTATTATTTAAAGTATGGTTTGCAGGAAGGTGAGTTAACTGGCACCAAATTTCCAACTTACTACCCTGGCCATGTAGTAACCTTATAATCATCTCTCTTGGCAGTTGCTCCCTGTCAATCAAGGAGTAGAAGAATACCCAGGCACGAAAAGCAATATCCAAGGAGAGAGGGATGTAAACAAGCAAGGAAGGGAGGTGGACCTGAATCAGCTGCTGCTTGTGCTCTTCCCAGACATCTCAGCCACATGCAAGTATTCCTGGCTTAGGAGCAACCCTAATGCTTAGATGCCCAGGACAGAGAGTCAGTAATACCGGGATGAAGTCTTCTGAGGTTAATAACCCAGAAAGACTTCCTGCATTTTCTTTCTTTAAACATATACATTGATTTCAGAGAGGAAGGGAGAGAGAGAGAGAAATAGAAACATCAACGATGAGAAAGAATCATTGATTGACTGCCTCTTGCACACCCCCATACTGGGGATCAAGCCCACAACCTGGGCATGTGCCCTGACCAGGAATCAAATCGTGACCTACTGGTTCATAGCTCAATGCTCAACCACTGAGCAACACCAGCTGGGTGACTTCCTGCATTTTCAAAGATCATTGCATCACTTTTAATATAATGACCTAGGAGATATTTGAAAATTAGATCAGACGCCTCTTAGAAAGGTGATGTTCTAATTTCAATAAGCATATGTTGATCTTCCCCATTACGACATCTTCACATAGAATTGCCTTGGTGTTTCCTAGAAGTGTTGTTCTATTGGTAATGAAACATATCAAATAAACACTCAACCAAAATAAATACCTTTAAGAATTTGTCAGTATTTCACACTTCTAGTCATACGTCATAAACTTTATCACAACCTTTGAATGCAAACAATAATTATTAGTGCACTTAGCATAATGCTTGCTGCTTATTAAAATGTAATAACTGTCAATATTGTTATGTTGCATAACAATATGTTATATTATAACATTGTGTTATAAAGCAAACAGGAAAGAAGCCAGGCTATCAGAATCTATACATATCATTTCAAATCTGCACCTCTATTTATTGTATTTATATTCACACACTTCAGTTGCTACCAAAACAAAACCAGCTGCTTCCTGTATGTACTACCATGGCATTCCTCCTGAAATCAATTGCAACTTCTTTTGATTAACCAAGAGCAGAATGACTCACTATGTCAATAAGTGTCCCGAACCATAGACACGATGTGGAGGATATGGCAGACGGAAGCAGAACCTACTTAAAAACCATCCACTATTGAAAAGGCATATATCCTAAAGTGTGTCGGTCTGCACATGTCAGGACACAAAAACAGTCTACAAGTTCAAGAAGACTGAAGTCATATCAAGCATCTTCTCAGATCACAGCGAAATGAAATGAGAAATCAACCACAGTAAAAACACCCAAAAACATTCAAACACATGGAGGCTAAGGAGCATGTTATTAAACAATGAGTGGGTTACCAACGAGATCAAGAAAGAAATCAAAAACTTCCTGGAAACGAATGAAAATGAACACACAACAACCTAAAGTGCGTCAGTCTTTGGACAGCAAAATTACAAAGGTGTTCTAGCTTCCCTCGCTCAAAATGTACACCTCAGTGGAGGCACTTTTCTGTAATAGTAGGTCAATCTTTCCAGGCCACTGCCAAGCCTCACCGCTTTGCCATCTCATACTGTTTCCGGGACCCTGGTCCACTGGGAGATTAAAGTGGTGCACATAAGTGATCAGCCTTGGTGGTATATTTTACATAACCAGGAAACATTTTCTCTTTAACAGAACTAATTTAAACATGTACAAATCATGTGTAATACATGGGAGGATAGGGGGAAGTGAGCAACAAGAATGACCAGAGAGAGAGTTTCCCCAGCTCGTACAGAAGGAAGAATGTTTCAGCCTCAAATTCAGAACGGCTGCCTCTCTGAATTCTGGTAAGAATCACTGTACTCTTGGTTCCACCATGGGATTGATTAGTCCATCAAAAACGGAGAACAACAACAAATTCCTATTTCATGGACAAAGTGGCTGTGAAACTTAACAGCACACCTACTGGCACCCAGATACTCCCCAACCATGGCCAAGTCATCAGCTGTGACATTGAGTATGACCAGAACAAAGAATAGCCAAGTAGCATGCAGGACCAGTAGAAGTTAACATGATAACATAGCTAGTTGCACCAGGTATTATTATAAATGCTTTACAAAAAATAACTCAGTCCCCACAATAACCCTGTATGGTAAGACCTTTTATTGTCTCTATTTTAAAGATGAAGGGACCAGGTACAGGGAAGTTAAGTAATTTTGCTCATGGTCAACCGCTAGAAATTAGCAGCCTGTCCCCAGAGTCTGTGATCTTACCTAATATACTGACCTAAAGGTATATATTCTACCATCAAGAAACTTAAAATCGTCCTAGCTTGTTTGGCTCAGTGGGTGAAGTGTCGGGTCCTGGGTTCAATTCCGGTCAAGGGCATGTACCTCAGTTGTAGGCTCATCCCCACACCTGGGCCCTGGTCAGAGTGTGTGCAGGAGGCAACCAATTGGTGTGTTTCTCTCACATGGATGTTTCTCTCTGTCTCTCCCTCTCTCATCCACTCTCTCTAAAAATCAATGGAAAAATATTCTCGAGTGAAGATTTAAAAAAGAAGAAGAAAAAAAAAGCTTAAAATCACCCTAAACTGGCTCAGTGCATAGAGCATGGCCTTCAGACTGAAGGGTTTTGGGGTTGATTCCGGCTAAGGGCACATTACAGGCTCTATCCCAGTAGGGAGCATACAGGAGGCAGCCAATCAATGATTCTCTCTCATCATTGATGTTTCTCTCTCTCTCTCTCTCCCTCTCCCTTCCTCTCTGAAATCAATAAAAATATATTTTTAAAAGAAACTTAAAATCTTACTGAAAAAACTTTTGTTCAGACAAAAAAAGATCTGAGAATACATCTCACATCTTTAGTAAGAGATTGTACTGAACAAAAATAAAATAAAATATTGATAAGTGACATACCATGTTAATAAGAAAAGCATTTTCATCAGAAAACACCCCAATTCTGCATTCATTAGAAACAAAGGATGCAAATACATCTTAGATGAATATTCTCTTTAACTTTATAGAATTCTGGACTATAACAAAATTTTTTTAATATTTTATCTAAGAGTTCTGAAATTATGCTAAAGACTAGGACTGTTTGCCCAGACAGCATGGCCCAATGGTTGAGCATTGACTTACGAAACAGGAGGTCACAGTTCGATTCCCTGTCAGGCCACATGCCCAGGTTGCGGGCTCAATCCCCAGTTTAGGGTGTGCAGAAGGCAGCCAGTCAATGATTCTCTCTCATCATTGATGTTTCTCTCTCTCTCCCTCTCCCTTCCTCTCTGAAATCAATAAAAATATTAAATTTAAAAAAGAATAGGACTGATGGATCAATAGCAGGCTCAAATCTCCCTGTGTGTCAAGAACTGGCCAGCACGGATATCCAGCTATTCAAGAAAGCAGCTCTCTGAATTTTATCTTCCTGATCGGAGAAATGACCTCACCAGTGCATATAATCTGGCAGGAATAAGGTTCCAATAGAGCAGGATGGCCTTGCTGACTATCCAGTCGCCGTAAGAGCACACGGCAGATAAAGCGACCAACTCCCCCGGGTTTGCCCAAGAGTTTCTCAAGCTCAGCACTGAAAGTCCCACGTTCTAGGAATCCCTGTTTCCTGGAAAAACCAGAACAGTTGGTCATCCCAGAGCCAGAACTGCCTTCAGCCTTGAGCGAGACAGCTGAAGGTTGAGGCAAAGAACAGAGGTTCAGAAAAAGACAGCCTTGTATTGCAGCCCTGCCTCTGCCACTTACCGTAGGATCCGGGACAAGTCCCTTAACCTCTGAGACCCCCTCCTCTTTATCTGTAATATGAGGGCAATTGCCCCGTGACTTTTTGAGAAACCATGAAAAGTTACTGGAAAAGTGTCTGGCATAAAGTAGTTGCTCAGCAAATAGTAGGCGTTATTACTATATTCCAGGAATTCTAAAATCAAATGGTAACTTTATAAGCAACTTTGTCTAGACAGGGTTTTTTTTTCTTTTAATTGGGGTGAGAGGAGATATATCTATGACCACGATTGTTACAGTTTTTTAAATGTCAATTCATTTGATGGGATTTCTTTGTCAAAAATCCATGCTGACTCATGCCCAGTTGTTATAAGATCACATACTTTCAAAACTCATTTATGAGTAAAATTCAAATCATCTTTCCCAAAGTAAATATTTAGGTTAAGAATATAAGTGCATATTACTACTCACAGAACTCTTTTCTTCCAGTGGAATTTTAGAAAGAAAGAGGTATGTGGAAACATTATTCAAAATGTCCAGTTATCTCAGTAAAACTATAATGTTCTATACTAACCTCGGTTTTTATCTGATAAGACTCTGGTTTATACTAAGTACAGTATAAACTGTTAATTAAATGGAAACTAATATATAATCCTATGCTTTAAATTCTTGAAATTGACAAGCAATGATAGGTTTCCCAGAATAAGATCCACTAAATTCTGTGATTTTAATTTTTGTAATGATATTAAAAATCATGTTTCACTGATGATAACTTTTGCATCCTATATTGTTCTCTAAGTACCTACTAAAGTAAATATAATTTGCTATACTTGAACTTTTAATAACATAAATAGGAGGCATTTTTATTATTAATTTTAAAATTCAATGTCTAATTACTGTCTTCTATTACATAAGGACTTTAATTCATAATCACGACCAAGTATGGATGGAAGAGTGATGTGCTAGAAAGTCCTTTTTCATCTATTGGGTACTATATTGAATAATCATTTTCAAATATTACCAAAATGTTTATTACTAAAATTATTTTTCTACTTTATTTTCAAATATGTTTTATCGATTTCAGAGAGAGGAAGAAAGAGTGGGGGGAGAGATAGAAACATCAATGATGAGAGAGAATAATTGATCAGTTGCCTCCTGCATGCCCCCTACTGGGGATTGAACCTGCAACCCAGGCACATGCCCTAACCAGGAATCAAACTGTGACCTCCTGGTTCATGGATTAATTCTCAACCACTGAGCAACACCAGCTGGGCTACTTTATTTTTAAGAATCATTTTATACTTGAGTGCATAAAATTTTAAGTTTATGACATGATACATCACCCAAAGCAATTAAAAGATCCTGAGAGGGAAACTCAAATTGCTCAGAGAAAGTGTGAAATCCCATGTGTTACTAAAATCAAAGGTCTGTCTTGATGAAAATTTTCTGAATACGTTGCAAGTGGATAAACTCATTCTAAAAACTCCCCACCCACATTGTTCTCTGAAGTCCCAACCCTCCCATTCCTTAGCATAGAATACATGTGGGGTGGTTTTTTTCTCAACATGTGCTTTTCAAAAGTCAAATATATAATATTCAATCTTGGGACATTACAGGAAATGTGATGTAGACTCTTCTTGTTACTGCAACATAACACACATCAAAATCCCCTCTCCATACTGCTTATGTTCCTTCTTAAATAGCAGCTCTTTAAGTAGATTCTGCCAATATTTTAAGAAATACAGGATTGCCTTTTCCCTGCACACATTTTTATTATTTTGTATCATGATTTATTTGTTCTCTGTGCCCAGATTTCTGATACCTCGAGAGCCTATAAAATAGCTCCAGATTATACAATCAATGACCATCCTAAGCATTTTCAGCCCAGGGCTCAGAAACTTGGAGCATGTTTCAATTTGGGTAGAGAAGTTTCTGAATAAAAGCCTTTCTTTTCCCAATAGATTACACTTGTAAAGAAAAGTATTAGAACTGTCAGATAAGTACATATTTTATTAATCAATTTTGCTGACAATGTTACAGCACATTGCTTCACAAATGGCTGGTTTGGAACTTCAGGAGCACTAAGAATTTCTGAAGTGACTTATGTACTCATATGCTTCTAAACCTTAGTGTATAATCACGTTGCAATTCCTTATAAGAAAACCAAAACCAAATTCACCTGAATGCCTAAGAGAGCGCATCATAAACCTGTACTTCAACTTTAATCTTTAGAAAAAAATTAAGAATACAGATTGCTCCAACTCTTCTCTAGCACCCTCAGGATCCCCCGGGATCTCAAACTTCAAACACCTACCACCAAACAGAACCCCTTTATTGGAGGGACAAGGGTAAGTGGTTAAGTGTCTGAGAGATCATGCTGAGATACGCATTTTCATTTTCAAGGTATAACTTAACTCCTTTATGAATTGCTGTCTATTGGAAAAATGAACTGAAAGTCCACTAGAGACTTTCTATTCTTCTACTTCATTAGGCTAAGAATTGGCCTTGGACTTAGGGGCAGATAATTCAGCCAGAGAGTAATCAAAGAAACAAAACCAAGTCCACTTGTTTTATCTAGCACTTACTACGGTATGTCCACTGTTCCTGCTGATATCCTGACATGTTCTTTTTAATGGCATTTTTTAGAAAAACCATGAAAGTACATATTATTTTATCATATTTCCTCAGTTATCATTTTTCCTCAAATTATTATGGTATATTTTAGATAATCTTAAACTGGTTTACTGTAGTAAGAAATTTTAAATATTTCTAGGTTGGTTTAATTGTTGTCCACATCTAACTGAAGGTTTAAATCCTTATTTATAGGAATGAACATTGATTTGCCTGTTAAATAAAAACTAAAGGAAAATGAGACTCACCTGTAATTAAAATAGAATATAACCACATTTTCCAGGTTGCCCTTTCAGAAAGTTAGTATCATCAGTGTGCCTTTAGATCATTTTTTCTTTTATTTTAAATCCAGATTTCTAATAGAATTAAATAAAATACTTAAATTGTATGACAAAATAATTCCATACCACTGAAAACTTCTTCAGCCATGACCTAAAGTATTTGTGATTTGTCGTGAAATTTTCCCCTAATTTTTCATGTATGTAAGTGTAATATAAAAGCTTCTTTACTGTTTTCACATGATTAATGGCTTGACTGGCATTTTCTCTTTTTAAAAAAATGTTCTCTACTAACCTTCCTTCTAAGTCAGCGGTTCTCAACCTGTGGGTCGCGACCCCTTTGGCAGTCGAACGACCCTTTCACAGGGGTAGCCTAAGACCATCCTGCATATCAGATATTTACATTACAATTCATAACAGTAGCAACATTACAGTTCTGAAGTAGCAACGAAAATAATTTTATGGTTGGGTCATAACATGAGGAACTGTATTTAAAGGGCCAGAAGGTTGAGAACCACTGCATCTAAGTGCAAATAAAAATAATCTTGATTTACTTTGCATCCCTTATAAGCATTTTAAATGATAATGTGAGCTGCCTCTTACACATTGGTTCTGCAACTTTCATAATCCATCTCTAACATTGTTCTTAACTGTGGTAAAGCTACTTGAAATATCAAGTGATGAATGAATTAGCGTTGAAATTTTAAGAACAGCGGCTAGTACCACATAACACCAAGCAGAAGGGCAGTATCTGTTCCTTTTCACTGATGGAAACATAGGAGGGCTCATTATAATTGCTCACTATGATTATCTCTCTCATTAACAAAGAGGTTAGTGGAATGGCTTGCTCAAAAACAAATGATAAGATGTGCTTAATATTCAAAATTGCGGTTGATAATAGATGAAGGAGAAGGCAGGCCAAAAATATGTCAGGCCTGGGAGTCAGCTAGGCTGATGGTTATGGAGGTGCATTAGGTGAGGAAGGAATGGAATGAGGGGTGCAAGAAATCAACTCCTCTAGAGATAAGAGTGCATGGGGGGAGGAGGAGACAAGAAATTAAACTTTTTTATTACCTTATAAGAAAAGACAAGCATATTCTAAGGGATCGTGTGGTAGAGAGAATAATGTACCCCCAAAGATGTCTGTGTTCTAATCCTGGAACCTGTGAATATGTGATGTTACATGGCAAAGGGAACTAAAGTTGCTATTCAGGTGACCTTAAACTAGGGAGACTACCTTGGAGTATCTGGGTGGGCCCAATGTCATCACAAGGGTCCTTAAACGTGGAAGAGGGAAATAGAAGGGAATCAGAGAGACAGATGTGACAGGATGAGCACATCTTGTTATTGGCTTTGAAGATGGAGTAGTGGTCCCCAAGCCAAGCAATCTGGGCAGCCTCTGAAGTCAGGCAGAAAGAGCAAGTTATCACCTTTTGTTTCATTCAGGTCCTCAACAGATTAGATGATGGCCACACAAACAGGGGAGAGCAATCAGCTTTACTCAGTCTAAGGATTCCAATGCCAATCTCTTCTGAACACACCCCCACAGACACACTCAGAAATAATGTTTAAGCAAATATCTAGATACCCATGGTCCAGTCAAGTTGACATATAACATTAACTCTCTCTCTCTCTCTCTCTCTCTCTCTCTCTCTCTCTCTCTCACACACACACACACACACACACACACACACATACACACACACACATAATTTACTTTATTTTTAAATAGCCCTTATTTTTAATAATTTGTTTTGATTCTAGACTCATGGAATTCTCCCTTATTCTCATTTCTGAAGACTCAATGAGCAAGAAATTTCAGGATTCAGAGAGTTGAATGAAGCCAAACTACTGATTCTCTCTCTTCCAATACCACATAAATTAAAACACACATATCTCAAAAAATAACAAAACAAGTTCACCAGTAAACTCAAAAAAGGGGCAGAGTCTAAAAATATCAATTTCTCCCCATAAAAAAGGTACCAAGGAAAAGAACTCAAAGCAGAATCAATGTGCCATGTAAGTCCTACCCTTACCCCCTCACATCCCAACAACAGACTAGTCTGTCATCAAAATCATGACCTTTCTAATATCCCCATGTGTTCATTTTCTATTGCTGCCATAATAAATCTAAATACCAATTTGGCAGATTGAAACAACACACATTTATTACCCCACAGTTCTGTGGTCAGGAGTCTGGTGAGCTCCGCTGGTTCCTCTGGCCCCGATTTCACAGGCTGAGATAGAGTTGTTGGTGAGCTGGACTCTTACCTGGAGGGAGAGAATTTTCCCAGGCTCACTCAGGCTATTGACAGAATTCAGTTATTTGGGCTGCAGGGCTGGGGTTCCTGTGTGCTTCCTGGCTGTCAGCTCCTTAAAGCCAATTGAACACCTCATCCTGTTACCCACGCCCCCATCTTCAAACTAGTAACTTCCCCTTGAGTGCTCCTCATGCTTGAATCTCTCTGGCTTCTTTTTCAGAGACAGCTCTTCTTCCTCCAGCGACAGAAAGCTCTTTGCTTTTAAGGGTTTATGTGATTAGATTGGGCACTCTTGGATAAGCCAAGGTAACCTCCCAATTTTATGGTCAGTAACTTTAATTACATCTGCAAAGTCCCCTTTGTCATGTAACATAACATACCCGCGTATTTGGGGGATTAGGGTACAGACATCTTTGGGGAAGAGAGGAGACATTCTACTGACCAAACCCCATGTCTAAAAGGAGCTAACTGCAGAGTGGTGAGGGTACCATCTTTCCCCTCTTCTGACTCAGGAATACCATAGATATTTCTAGAGAGAAATGGATGGGAAAATGTCAGGAAACAAAATCCAGAGCTACACATACCAACCTGCAGAACCCACTTTAAGTGCAAAGACATTCCCCCCAAGGGATGGAATGCAACCCCCAAGGAGGTAGGGAGGAGTTTGGAATGGCTCCACTGGTTTACACAGTCTTGGACATGACAGCAGAGCCCAGGTCTTCCAACAATGGCACCACACCCCCTTAGCTGAGCTGTTTCTCCAGGACCCCACTGTGCTTCGGTGCTACAAGAACGTAGGTGGATCACCAACAAATTCAACACTCACTCTGTGGAGCAGTGGAGAAAGTAAATGTGTCAAAGGTATGGTGGAAAGAGACATGAGAATCCTCCCACATTCTATCAGAGCAAATAACATTTCTGAGCACAGCCTCCCCAGCATAAGCAAGAGAAAGGAATGGCATGGCAAGCATGCTCCTTGGTATTTACCCAAAAGAGTTGAAAATGTATGTCCCCACAGAGAAAGGAAGAAAGACAGCAAGGAAGGGAGGGAGGGAGGGAGAAAAAATCACTGGGGGAGAGAAGGAAGAACTAGCATGTAGAAAACAAGAAAAAAAGTTGTTTTCTTTATATAGAGATATAAAACCTAAGAGAGAAAAATCCCCAAAGTGTTTCAAATTATTTAGAACATTAACAAAAATGCTCAAACATAGATTTTTTTAAATGACATGAGAAGTTTGCAGGTTTAATGAAACAATTTGAGGACCTAAACATTATTATCAAAGACCTAATGGATGAATTTTTAAGAGCAGGACACGTAATACACATGGCCACAGATGGAATAACTGACATGGAAGAAAGTTGGAGATAGTCACAGTGAAGACAGGTGAAAAAGGAGATTAAAATAAATCAGACAGATAATAAAAATGATGAAATCTAGGTAAAGATAGTCCGGTATAATTGATGGCTGAAATAGGAAATGCCCCGAATAATGTTGAGATAATCCTTAATGAAAAAAATATCCAATAACACTTGTTAAAGATAAAGGCAGACAGCTGTAGGGGCCACCACAGTGGGATTTTACAGTGGGGGACAGAGATTGGGCTCAACTCCTAACCCAGCACAGGCATATGGGAATTTATTGCCAAGGAGCAGGGTAGGGGTCAGTGAATGGAAAATTACTAAGAGGAAACGTCAAGGTACAGGAGATTCTGGCTAAACTGACTGGACAGGATTCTTTGCTGAAGACAGGCCAGGATGACCAGACCTCACCTGAAGGATGGTGAAGGGTGAGGAATCTGATCAGATATCAAGGGTGGGGCTGATTCTGGTTAAACTGACTTAACAGGGTTCTTTCTAAAACTGGATTTTACAAGGAAGGGCACAGGTGGGCTGAAGAGAAGATTCAGGAGCCTGACTCAAGTTGGTCAAGCAAAGGATCTTTGTCACCCTCCTGTTCCCCTTGCCTTGTCTTCCTATTGACAGGAGAGACGCTCTACTCAATTCTCTTAGAGGAAAAATATGAAACATCAATTTTATCTTTGTTCCGTCCTTTCATTTCATTTTCTCCAGGGACGGAGTGATTTATCTGAGGAGTGAATTTGGAATCAAGGACTGTAAGTGGTGGATGGGTGCCTTTTGGCCCTTGCTTCTGATCTGCCTGTGTAGTCTGCTCTCCATCTCAGAGCAAGTTGGAGAGCTGTCTGGGAGGCATGAGGCAAGGGAAGCAAATCTGTCTAATTCAGGAGGAATGTCATAAATCTACATGGCCTCAGCCCGCAAGTCATATTTTCTGGCTTTACAGTAATAAAGATAACACATTAAACTTCAATTAGTCTGTCTCCTGGGTCTTCTTTCTTGCTTGCTTTCAAGTTTGGCAGGGAAAGAAATGGTTGATATTCATAGGTTCTCCTAAATCCAACAGAATATTTTTTATTAAAAATATTCAAAGATATAATACAGAAAAATCTTTCTAAAATGAAAAGAACTTGAACATGCCAAGTGAAAGAGTATATGTGTTTCAAGAATATTTGTTGTAGAGTATATCTCACTCATAACTATCCTTTTTTACTGATTGACCTTCATGTATAAACTTTTAAAATAGTCACATATCCCCACAGAAAAAGCAAATATCTTTGAAGAGGGCCTAGATATAAGCCAAGATTTCCTGAAGACAACTATCCACAAAGTCCTAGGTGAGTGATATTATTTAACAGAAAAGGCAAAAATGAAGTCTTTTGTTTGTTTCTTTGACATTATACTGAGAAAGCCTTTCTTTCTTCTTGACTATATGAATATTTGCTCATAATTGTTTTTGTTTTAAATATTTTTATTGATTTCAGAGAGGAAGGGAGAGGGAGAGAGAGATAGAAACATCAATGATGAGAGAGAATCATTGATCAGCTGCCTCCTGCATGCCCCACACTAGGGATTGAGCCCATAACCCAGGCATATGCCCTGACAGGGAACCAAACTGTGACCTCTGGTTCATAGGTTGACGCTCAACCACTAAGCCATGCCAGCAGGCCTAACTGTATTTTTTTAAAGTGTATTTTATTGATTTTTTACAGAGAGGAAGGGAGAGGGATAGTCAGAAACATCAATGAGAGAGAAACATCGATCAGCTGCCTCCTGCACACTTCATATTGGGGATGTGCCCACAACCAAGGTACATGCCCTTGACCGGAATCAAACCTGGGACCCTTGAGTCTGCAGGCCGACGCTCTATCCACTGAGCCAAACCGGTTAGGGCCTAACTGTATTTTAATACGTATCTCTGTTTTCCTTTCCTATTTAACAGCTAAGCCAACTGGAATCTATTTTAGTTATTATGGAAGCAAAGGATGAATTTTAAATTTAATCTTTTTCTAAATATTTATCAACTGTCTCAAGATAATTTTAAAATGATTCATTCTATCTTACATTGATTTTAAATACCAGCTTAATGAAGATAATAAAAATATCTGTGGCTCAGCCAGAGTGGCTCAGGTGGTTGAGTGTCAGCCTGTGTACCAAAAGGTTGCCAGTTGGATTCCTGGTCAGGGCATATACCTGGGTTGTGGGTTTGATCCCCAGTTAGGGCACATACAGAAGGCAACGGTTTAATGTTTCTCTCTCACATCTCACTCTCTCTCTCTCTCTCTCTCTCCCTCAAAAAAAATCAATAAAAACATATCCTCAAGTGAGGGTTATTTTAAAAAAAAGAAAATAATCTGATTAAAAACTGGGTCAAAGACCTTTACTGACAACTCACCAAAGATGAGTTCCATATACTTACATATAGCTGTAAGTATATGAAAAGATGCTCCACATCATATGTCATCAGAGAAATGCAAATTAAAACAACAATGAGATATCACTATACACATATTAGAACAACCAAAATCCAGAACACTGACAATACCAAGTGCTGGTGAGAATGTGGAGCAACAGGAACTCTCATTTATTGCTGATGGGAATACAAAAAGAAACAGCCACTTTGGAAGCCAGTTTGGTAGTTTCTTACAAAATTAAATATCCTCTTACCATACAATCCAGCAATCATGCTCCTTGGTATTTACCCAAAAGAGCTGAAAATGTATGTCCCCACAAAAGCCTGCACACAGACATCCATAACAACTTTATTTATAATTTCCAAACTTAGAAGCAACCAAGATGTCCTTCAGTAGTTGTATGGATGAACTGTAGTACATCCAAACAATAGAATACTCAATACTTAAAAGAAATGAGCATTGAGAGAGAACCAAGATGGTGGTGTAGGTAACCATCTGTACTTGCTGCCTCCCACAACCACATCAAAATTACAGCTAAAATACAGAACAACCATCATCCAGAACCACCGAAAAGCTGGCTGAATGGAAGTCCTACTAGAGAAGTAAAGAAGAAAGCACACTGAGACTGGAAGGAGGTGCGGAGGCGAGGAAGGGCAGGGCCGGCACCCACGTGGGCTGCTTTTTTAATCAGGAGGGAGATCTTCTCTGCAGAGGCTGCCCAGGGGAGCAAGGGGTCCCAGCCCCACACCAGACCCCCACCCCAGGGTCCCAGAGCAGGGAGAAGAAGTCCCTACAGGCAGTAAGAACTTCAGGCTGTAAACACCAGTGCAGACTGGAGCTCAGTGACACAGAGGCTGCTGGAGACCCAGCTGCTCCTCTTAAAAGGCCAGCACACAAACTGAACTTACAAGCTCCTGCTTCCTCTGCGCTCCAGTACCAGGCACATACGAGGAGAAACTGGTGTTCCCATGTTGGGACCTCCCGGGTCGTAGGACACCATTTCTGCCAGTCAGCCATTTCTGTTTGCTCTGCCCTGGTGATTCCCTGAGACCCCGCCCCACCCAATTTACAACCCACCCAAACTGTGTGCAGCTGTTTTGCATATGAATGGCCTGTCCTTTCTCGGGCTAAAAACCTGTCAAACAATCTGCAGCTGGGTCAAAAGCCCCAAACCTATCAATAAAAGGCCCAAGACTTGGCACCAGCACCAGCCTCAGCCTGCCTTGCTTCACAGCTGGGCCTCATCTAGGCACTTCCAAACTCGATACAAAGAGGAGGAATCTGCATATCTCTCTGTAGTTCTGCTGGGTGGCCCCAGGCAGTGGCTGACTCTGCACCTTCCTGGAGACCCAAGAGCCAGTGTACCCAGTGGTCAGTGTCATGCCATAGCATATTACAGCTCTACACATCCACAACTGACACACTCAAGGGGCAGATTCAGTGAGCACCAAAGTCCCACTGAAGCAAGTCCTACTCCAGAGGGTCAGCTCCTGAACAGCAGCCAACCCTCTGGGGCGAAAAACAGTGAAAAACAACAACACTGGATTCAGAACTTGACTTTAGCTGGAACTACAACCATGAGATACATGACTTTGGCTAAGGAATTCACAAATGTTATAGGTGGCCTGAGCAAGGGTGGCATTACCAGAAGAGGAATTTGCACTTGCTTTGCCAGCATATGCCAACTCAGGTGATTGAGGAGGCTGAGCCACTGGGCCCCATAGAACACCTACTACACAATACCACTCTATCAACTCAAGGAGACTTAGCAGCTCTACCCAATACATAGAAACAAACACAGGGAAGCAGCCAAAATGCGGAGACAAAGAAACATGTCACAAATCAAAGAAATGGAAAAAAGCAAACTACTGTATATAGAGTTCAAAACCAGTTATAAGCTTACTCAAGAATCTTCTAGAAACCTCCAAGGGACTTAGTGAGACTTTCAAGGATCTTAGTGAGAATGCCAAAAAAATTAAAAAGGACCAGTCAGAAATTAAGCATACACTGAATAATATACATTCAACAGTAGACAAGAGGATCCTGAGAATCAAATCAATGATTTGAAATATGAGGAAGCAAAAAACACCCAACCAGAAGAGAAAAAAGAA
>NW_005355247.1:509090-523374 GCF_000412655.1 Myotis brandtii | reverse complement strand
TTAAAAGCAGCAAGAGAAAAGCAGTTAGTTACCTACAAGGGAGTGCCCATAGGACTGTCAACTGATTTCTCAACAGAAACTATGCAGGCCAGAAGTGAGTGGCAAGAAATATTGAAAGTGATGAATAGCAAGAACCTACAACCAAGATTACTCTATCCAGCAAAGCTATCGCTTAGAATTAGAGGTCAGATAAAGAGCTTCACAGATAAGAAAAAGCTAAAGGAGTTCCTCACCACCAAACCAGTATTATATGAAATGCCCAAGGGTATTCTTTAAGAAGAGGAAGAAGAAAAAAAAGGTAAAGATAAAAAATATGAACAACAAAGTGGCAACAAGTACATATCTATCAACAATTGAATCTAAAAATCAAACAAATAAAAAATCTGATGAACAGAATAAACTGGTGAATTGAATAGAATCAGGGGCATGGAAATGAAATAGACTGATGATTCTCAGAGGGAAGAGGGTGTGGGGGTACGGGAAGAGATTAGCCAGTGGTTCTCAACCTTCTGGCCCTTTAAATACAGTTCCTCATGTTGTGACCCAACCATAAAATTATTTTCGTTGCTACTTCATAACTGTAATGTTGCTACTGAGAAGAAGAAGAAGAAGAAGAAAAGGGTAATGTTAAAAAATAATAAACAAAAAAGTGACAACAAATACATATCTATCAACAAGTGAATCTAAAAATAAAATGAATAAAAAATCTGATGAACAGAATAAACTGGTGACTGGAATAGAATCAGGGGCATGGAAATGGAACAGACTGACGATTCTCAGAGGGAAGGGTGTGTGGGCCGTGCGGGAAGAGATTAAACAAAGATCTTATATGGATGTATGCATTACCTATGGACACAGACAATAGAGTCACGAGGGCCTGGGGTGGGGTGGGAACCAGGTGGAGGGGAGCTATGGGGGGAAAAAAGAGGGATATCTGTAATAATCTCAACAATAAAGATTAATAAAAAAAAAAGAAATGAGCATCAACCCATGAAAAGATATTGAGTAATTTTAAATGCATATTACTAACTGAAAGTAGCCCCTATGAAAAGGCTATGTACTGTATGATTCCAACAATATGACATTTTGGAAAATCCAAAACTATGGGGACAGTATAAAGATCAGTGGATGCTCTGACCTGTTGGCTCAGTGGATAGAGCGTCGGCCTGTGGACTGAAGGGTCCTGGGTTCGATTCCGGTCAAGGGCATGTACCTTGGTTGCGGGCACATCCCAGGTGGGGGGTGTGCAGGAGGCAGCTGATCGATGTTCCTCTCTCATTGATGTTTCTAACTCTCTATCGTTCTCCCTTCCTCTCTGTAAAAAAATCAATAAAATATTTTTTTTAAAAAAAGATCAGTGGTTGCCAGGGTTGGAGTGAGAGGCAGGGATGGATAGATAGAGCACAGGGGATTTTTAGGGCAATGAAAATGCTCTAAATAATACTATAATGGCAGATACATGTCAGTATAAATTTGTCTAAACTCCAAAGCATGTACAACACTACAAATGAACTAAGGTTAACTATGGATTTGGAGTGACTATGATGTGTCAATATTGGTTAATCAATTACAACAAATGTATGACTCTGGTTGGGGGATATCGATAATGGGGAGGTTATGCATGTGTAGAGGCAGGGGTTATATGTGAAATCTCTATACTTTCTTCTCAATGTTGCTGTGACCCTAAAACTGCTCTAAAAATAAAGTCTTTAAAAAGCAAACAAGAGTATGAAACTTATCCTGGATATTATTGTTCATCCTTAGACACTTGCCCAGGAGATGCATGGTACCAGGATATTTAACTCCTTAAACAATTATATTAATGTTTGCACACAATTCATTCCTCCCAGAGGGCCGAAGTTGTTTATATACTAATGTATTCACACCTTTTCTCCGTATGATATCCCACAGGAGATGTGCAGTCCAATCATCTTGTTTAAAGTCCCCTGCAATAATTTGTCCTTGTTTGCTCCTAACTTAGTACACAATTAAGTTCACTTGTTTAACTTGCTTTCAATTATTAAGTAGTGCTTTCTTATTTTGAGTTACTTTTTGCTTTATGTATTTTCACAAGTAATTTGCATGGTTTCAAACCCAAAGTATATCATATGGGTCCTCTGTGTTCTACAAATGGACCCAATGGGAGGGGAACTTCTTGAATTCTTTTAGATCTTTTCTCAATTAGGGTAATTTGTAAATATAATTTCCAAGGACAGTGGTAAAGACAGCTTGTAAATACAGCAAGAATAATTATTTAATGAAATAAGAGTGATCATTTAGAGAAACAATAAGAAGAAAGCAACAAAGAACTTTAGGATTTAAGACCATCAAATTTAGATTACCAAGAGAAAACTTAACAAGTAGACAGCAAGGTTTTTCTCACCAGTTGCATTTATCCCGTATTAATCATAATTTCCCCAATGGTCATAGTTTGGTAGTCTACTTCTAAAAGTCATCTGTCTGTGCTGGTGAGCTTGGGTTAGCGGTCTACTTACTGTTAGGAAGGCATTTGTTTATGGACTAAAATATTCCTGTAAAGCCTGAGACTCAGTCTTGGTGTAGCCCTTTCCTCTATGGTTCTAAGGCGGACTTTCTTGGATGTCTCTTTCAGAAAACACGATATTCGCCTGTAGTTTATGGCAGAGATCTTCCAGCAGCATGAAGGGAAAGTAGAAGGCAGCTCACCAAAAGGCTTAGATTAACTGACTACAGTAACTGAACAATACAGAATGGAGGAGAACACACACACACACACACACACACACACACACACACACACACACGGTGTCCAAAAAAAAATGTATACATGCTTTAACAGCTGATAGTTCAATTTTGAAAATGAGATGTACTTCGACTGTTTTAGGAGAGACCAAGATGGCGGCATAGGTAAACACCGCAGACTGCTGCCGCAAACAACCACTTCAAAAATACAACTAAAAGACGGAACGGACATCACCCAGAACCGCAGGAAGGCTGGCTGAGGAGAGACTCTTCAACTAGAAGGAAAAATAACAGCACACCGAGGCTCAGAGGAGGCGCAGTGTGGAAAATACTCAGGTGCGGAGGTGCGCGCGCAAAGCGGGCTGGTGGCTGAGAGCGCGGTTGTCGTTTTCGGTCAGGGGGGAGTCTCAGACTCTGAGCTCCAGATACGGGCGAATCGCTGGGGACTCGGACCCAAACGGGAGAAGCGGGAGTGTCTGGCATCAGTTGGAAGGCAGCTTTCCCTCCGAGGTTTGCAGCGGTTCCGGGGGTTCTGAGAAGCAGAGCCTCTGGGAACAGGACTGAGGGCACCATAACGGCTCCCTCCGCCCGCCCTGTTGAGCCCGCCCCGCCCAAGCCCTGCGCAGAGCCATTTGCCGGATCGCCTCAGGCAAAGGCTAGATTAGCACCTCCCCAGAGGACAGAAGTTTTCCGCGGCAGACACAGCTGATTCACACAGCCAGTCGGCCTGGTGGTCAAATCCCTCTAGTATTAACTACAACAATCAAGGCTCAACTAGAACAAGACTGCGCACAAAGACCACTAGGGGGTGCACCAAGAAAGCATAAAAAATGCGGAGACAAAAAAACATGACAGAAATGGAGGATATAGAGCTAAAAAACGCAATTTTGAGGGCTTGCAATAAACTTCTGGAGAGCCTCACGAAAACTAATGAGACCCTCGATGCTATGATAAAGAAACAACTAGAAATTAAGCATACACGGTCTGAAATAAAGAATATTACACCCAATAGCAGACCAGAGGAGCGCAAGAATCAAGCCAAAGATTTGAAATGCGAAGAAGCAAAAAACACCCAACCGGAAAAGCAAAATGAAAAAAGAATCCGAAAATACGAAGATAGTGTAAGGAGCCTCTGGGACAGCTTCAAGCGTACAAACATCAGAATAATTGGGGTGCCAGAAGATGAGAGACAGCAAGATATTGAAAACCTATTTGAAGAAATAATGGCAGAAAACTTCCCCCACCTGGTGAAAGAAATGGACTTACAGGTCCAAGAAGCGCAGAGAACCCCAAACAAAAGGAATCCAAAGAGGACCACACCAAGACACATCATAATTAAAATGCCAAGAGCAAAAGACAAAGAGAGAATCTTAAAAGCAGCAAGAGAAAGAGACTCAATTACCTACAAGGGAATACCCATACGACTGTCAGCTGATTTCTCAACAGAAACTTGGCAGGCCAGAAGGGAATGGCAAGAAATATTCAAAGTGCTGAATACCAAGAACCTACAACCAAGAATACTTTATCCAGCAAAGCTATCATTCAGAATTGAAGGTCAGATAAAGAGCTTCACAGATAGAGAGAGAGAGAGAGAGAGAGAGAGAGAGAAAGAGTCTCTATTGGGGTAACATAAATATGTGGGTCTACATAATTTTTTAAGGACTCAGATAATTATAAAGCATAATAATTAGGTATTATAAAATGTTTTTCAGATCGTAAACACATTGACAAATCTTTAGGACTTTTTTATTTCACCCCTAAAGTATGAGCCAGACCAGTCACTAATGGACAAGTATATTTTATTCTAGAAATGAAATTTCATATAACTGTTGCATCTTTGTGTCAGTTCTGTGTCAGGTATTTTTGAGATGAAATGAGCATTGACTTTGAGTAAAGCCAATTGCTGTCTATAACATGGGTGGGCTTCATCTGATCAGTGGACAGTCTTACTGACCTCCCCCAAAGAAATGTAAATTCACCCAACATTCTGCCTCCTGACTTCAACTGCACCGTCAGCTCTTCCCTGGGTCTCCAGCCTGCTGGCCCACCCTGCAAACGTGGGACTTGTCAGCCTCTGCAATCACATGAGCCAGTTCCTTAAATATATCTCTCATACAAATACGTTTACTTATACCTGTACATACATATGCACAAATATGGGCAGGAGTATATTTCTACCCATCCTAAAAAAGAGAGAGAGAGAGAAATACATTACAGAAACATATTTTATGTATACTTTCTATGTACTTTTTTTTAATATACTCTCAATATTTGTCTCTAAATTGTTGACAAGCACTCATTGTTGAGCCAATTTTAAAATATGAAGCATGCCAAATATATTTCAATATTTACAGCATCCTCCTTCGATACGGTGAGGGATTAAACCATTAGCACTCCCTAGAAACCATCTGCGAAGCCTCAAGGATGAACTGGGTGTCAAAGACACCGGACACTGTCATTTCTCTGAGTTTAGCCTCTGATCTTCGGAAGGCAATACCAAACATTCTTGTGAGAGAAAATTGGTCCTACTACCAAACGATAAACATAGCCTGTGTTATTTCATTAACAAAAGTGACAATGCAATATTTAAAAAAAAAAGCAGAGCCAACAATAAAGTACAAGCATTAAGAATTTTAGCACGTCCTAGAATTAAGAGCCCTTGTTGTTTAACTTAAAATAACAGGTGCTCAAGAATTAAAAGAATTCATAAGGTGAGGCTGAAGGAAACTTTCTGAGCAGAATATAGACAAGACAAAGAATAATTATTTTTTCACATGGAGAGCAGACTGTCTGAAATAATTTTATAGTTATGAGTCCTTTGTTTTCTATTATACTTAAGCTCCTTTTATTATCAACATAGCATCTGTCTGTATATATATTACATATAAAGAGAGAAGAGTACAATGTTAGATAACAACTTTTAAAGTAATGAACTTTTGCTTTAAAATATGTAACTGTGACAGCAACATACAGCCAATGGGAATGGGAGGGGGTGGGCCTCTGGGAGTGCTCCCTGAATCCAGAGGTACCTGATGGGGAGAGAGGTGTTACTGTTAAACTGTCATCACAAGGTGACATCACCACAGCCTAGTGTGGCATCCCAGAAGTGAGCAGCTTGTAGAAAGTACTGCCTCTGGTTTACCACTCTGCCAAGAATTTACTGCCGTTTAGGCTTTTCTGTATGACATTCCTCTAAAGACATTTTAGCAACGTGCTCCTGGCATGTGGTGTGGGAAACATCAAAGACCTATCCTACCAGAATCTGTAACCCTCCCTGGGAACAGCACAAGCACACAGGGATTTCCCATGACCACCTTGGGAACCTGTGTTTGAGTTGGGAAATGAGAAGGAATTCCTGTGGTCTAAATTCAAGCCACTTGTGATGACTAAGTTTATGTGTCAACTTGGCTAGGCCACAGTACCCAGATATTTGGTCAAAGATTCTTCTAGATATTTCTGTGAAGGTATTTTTGAGATGAAATGAGCATTGACTTTGAGTAAAGCAGATGGCCGTCTATGACATGGGTGGGCTTCCTCTAATCAGTGGACGGTCTTACAGACCTCCCCCAAAGAAACGTAAATTCAGCCAACATCCTGCCTACAGACTCCAACTGCAACATTAGCTCTTCCCTGGGTCTCCAGCCTGCTGGCCCACCCTGCAAACTTGGGACTTGTCAGACTCTGCAATCACCTGAGCCAGTTCGTTAAAATAAATATATCTCTCATACATACAAGTTTACTTATACATGTACATACATATTCTGTTTCTTTTTTTAATGTATCTTTATTGATTTCAGAGAGGAAGGGAGCAGGAGAGAGAGATAGAAACATCAATGATGGGAGAGAATCATTGATGAGCTGCCTCCTGCATGCCTCTCAATGGGCATCAAGCCAGCATAGGCCCTAGACGGGAATCAAACCATGACCTCCTGGTTCATAAGTCAATGCTCAACCACTAAGCCAGGCCGACTGGGTAGCTCTGTTTCTCTTGAAGATCCTGACAAATACACTGTTTAAATTTGCCCTGAGAAAATGTTAGCATTAGATCTATTACCTTGCCAGTACCTAGGAGAAGGTATTCAAAACACTGAACACTTTGCACACCAAATTCTGAGGAAATGGTCACTTCATCAAAACTAGTTTAGCCTAAAGGAAAGACAATTGATGTCTCTGAGCATCAAGGTTTTCTGTGGGGCTTAAGATACACTCCTATTGTGTAAAATGTGCTAATTCTTAGAGTGGAGGACCAGTGCCTGAGACAGCAATGACCTGGGCCCTAGAAACTGACACCCCAGCTCTGTGGATATGCTCACTGTGCTTTGAGGTCTGAGGCATATGTGGTAGAACAAGATTCTGACCTTTATCAAGCTGTCTTCCTCAGATTTCTATCATTACTCATCCTGACCTCCTTTGGGTCACCATTCCTCACAAAGAACCCCAATTATTTGTAAAGTGTTTACATTACCCTTTGAGTGAAGTCATGTGGGTTTCTTGCCTGGCTTAATCACTGGGGGTGGGTGGGGGGACACTTCCATTTTACTGGCAACAGTGAAGTTGGTTCCCCTAAAATACCAGGGTTAGCGAGTGTCCATCTATCAGTTTTGTTTGCTTATCTTTGTAGAAACTTCCCTCTTTCTGTCTAGGGAACATAAACAGAAGGAGCACAGTGGTCTTGGTGGTACAAATTCTTAAGATACAGGCAGGCACAATGAATTCCAGGAATAAAAATAAGGCCACTGTGGCTGAAATACAGTAAGAGTGGGGATCTATATGAGATGAGGTCCAAGGGGGAAGTGGGACCCAGGTGCTACAGGACTTGGCAGACCAAGTTAGAAGTTTGGAATTTCTCCTGAGTGCATGGGCAAATTATCGAAGAGTTGTCGGTAAGGATGTAACATTTCAGTTAGGTTTTTAAAAGCTCACCCTGGCTACGTATGCATTACCGGAGGGAAAGGGGGAAGCAAGACAGTTGACTAAGCAAAAGAGGATGGTGGCTTGGACTAGGGTGGTAGCATTAGAAATGTGGTGTAGAGGTACAGTCCACAGAATTTTTCCAAGAATTGAATATGTGGGGTAAGAGAAAGCAAGATGCTTGAGCAGTGAAGTGGATGGTGGCACCAATAACTGAAATGGGCAAGACTACTGAGGAATAAATGTGGCCACATAAATCAGAAGCTCCAAACTTCTGAAAATTAATTTCTACTATTTTTTATTAAGGGCATTCATAAGTCAATGCATTTTTATCAGTACATATATGTAAAAATCTACAAAAATACTGTAGTATATTATATATGCTTTATTATCATCCCTAAACCCTCAATTGGTTGACTCAAAATTGTACCCCTCTTTAGGTTACTTTTGAATAATATACACTTGCTACCTTCTGTTGGCTCTGGTCTCCTAGAAATGTTCATTTAATTCAGGACTTATTAATTACTTGTGCTTACTACTAAGTACTATGCTGAGTATTATGAGGAATAGTAATGCACTAACTAAAACATGAACTGAATTCTTGAAAAAGTTACATTTTCATTAGCAAGATAAAAACAAACTGATGATGCAGCTACATAATGAAATCAAGGGATAAGTATTAAATACAAAAGCTACTAATAGATTTGTGACAGAAAGTTTAGACTGTAAGGCTGGAAAAATCAGGGAAGACTTCGTGGAAGAATAAATAAATGGAACTCCAACAAAAAGCTGTGTTCAAAAGATAGGGTAGAAATCAGCAGGACTAAAGCTCTGTTCACTAATATCAAAGATATTGGACACTTTTACAAAAATCACACAGTCCTTTGAGGCTTCAGTGAATACAGCATAGTTGAAAAATTAGGTCTTCCAATTACATTTTTCTAGTAATCAGATCACCTGAAAGGATTTTGTTGCTATTTCAAAGATAACTGAGTCTGGAACATACTGAGTTGTGTTTCCTGTTAAGTACATTAATGCTATTTCACCTTTTGGCTAGTTCTACACTCCTTCTATTACCCATTTGTCTCCACCAATGCTAACCCTGCAGCTCAAGACTAGCTCTGGTTTCCACAGTTTACTGTCACTACTCAAGCTACTCCCTGAGATCCACGTTTTCCCATTTCCTAAGCCCAGCACTGGGCTCCTTCTTAATTTACACTGAACAGAATGGACATTAGAATACTCTTCTTAAAACAAACCTGGAACCCTAGCTGGTTTGGCTCAGTGGATAGAACATCAGCCCACAGACTGGAGGGTCCCAGGTTCAATTCTGGTCAAGGGCACGTATCTGAGTTGCAGGCATGATCCCCACCAGAGTGCGTGTGAGAGGCAACCAATCGATGTATCTCTCTCACATCAATATTTCTCTCTGTCTCTTCCCCTCCCTTCCACTCTCTCTAAAAAATCAATGGAAAAATATCTTCGAGTGAGGATTAACAACAACTACAAAAAAGAAAAGAAAACAGACCTGGAGATGAAGAAGAGGCTGCAAAAGAGCCACTGGAAAATATTTAACTAATTTATAAATAAGTCTCTGTGAAGAGAAAACTGGGATTATTTTATTTATTTATAAGGATATAAAGAGAAAACCAGATACCATTACCATAGTCAATGAATGCTATGGACTGAATTCTGTCTACCCTCAAATTCATAAGGGTGGGATCCTTCTACTATGGGATTAGTGGCCTTATAACAGAGAGTGAGAGATCTCTCTCCATGTGCAAGCTCTGAGGAATGGCCATGTAAGAACATGGCAAGAAGATGACCTCCTGTGAGTTAGGAAGAGTCCTTACCAAGGACCAAATTGGATGACACCTTGATCTTGGAATTCCCAGCCTCCAGAACTATGAGAAATAAAGGTCTGTGGTCTAAGACCCCCAATCTATGGTATTTTGTTATAGCAGCCCAAGCTGACTAAGACAGTGAACAACATCAGAGTTTGCAGGGTGGTTCCATTCCAGGTGCCTCGTTCATACACCTGGCCTTCAGCAGACACAGAACGCAAGAATGAGTTGTGACAGTGCAGGTGTTTATAGAAGTCTTCCTGGTCATTTTAGGAGAGAGAGAGAGAGAGAGAGAGAGAGAGAGAGAGAGAGAACAAAGGAGACAGTAGAGAGTGATTTAATATGAATGACTCATCAATTCACCAACTGAAGCTGAGAACAGTCAGGCCAGGGGAGTAGAGATAAGAACATGGCTGAGGTCAGATACTGAGTGAAGTGAGTGCCATGGGGGTGGGCAGAAGAATTTTCTCTGTATATGATGATAGTAGACAGGGAAGCAGAACTGTTCCCTGTCAACATTGTTCATGAACCAAAATATTTTCAGAATCTCAGTTCAGTCCGAAGACCCTAATTCTTCCTCCATTACATGAAATTTTCCAACAGACTAGGAAAACCGGGCTTCCCAAAACAGAAGGAGGAGGAGGAGGAGGAGGAGGAGGAGAAGAAGAAGAAGAAGAAGAAGAAGAAGAAGAAGAAGAAGAAGAAGAAGAAGAAGAAGAAGAAGAAGAAGAAGAAGAAGAAGAAGAAGAAGAAGAAGAAGAAGAAGAAGAAGAAGAAGGAGAAGAAGAAGAAGAAGAAGAAGAAGAAGAAATGGGTCTAGATTCTAGAACAAACAAAAAAGTCATTACCAAAAAAGTATAACCATTAAGGTTATGAAAGAAGTGACTACAGAAGGCAGCTTTTCATGAGACAACCGATGCATACAAATGATTAGAATTAGGACATAGCAATCAGAGCCTGTAACTCATCACAGTAAACACCACGCTCCCACTCAGAAGTGTGGCTTCATCCTCCTGTGCTGTGGGGAGGAGTGAATGGGAAAGGTCCGGTTGCAAGGTGAATTCCCTGTAATTTGTACATTTCGTTTACTTGATGAAAGAGATTTTTAATCAAGAAGAAAACCAGCCCCTCCTTTGACCCCTGAAGGGGAAGGCATCCCAACATTTACACCCTAAACCATAACCCATTTCCAGAAGAAATGTGGGTGAGAAAAACACGATTTCAGATTTGAGCTGCCAAGATGTTACAGACAGTGAAAGGAATAAAATTAAATTACGATAGAACGAAAAACCCCAACTTCTGATGCTTTGTGACTGAAAAATAAAAACAAACACTATTTATTAAGTCTGACCATCTATGAGGCAACATGTTTAGCCTCAGGCATTCATTGTGGCTGTGCCACTGGTGGGGTCTAGAGGAAGCCGACTCAACCCGCTTCATCCCCAGGGAGAGAGAGTGTGTCCGTAAGTTCACAGAGTAATGAATTCTCTCCGTTCTACTGTCCAACGGAGTGCAGAGTGAACTGAAACCTTGTGCTACACTCAGCAAGTGGGTCCATCCTGAAATGTTAGTCTAATTATTCAACCGCCGTCTAAGAAGTGTTATCCACTCTGAGAAATGTGTCTCTCACATTCTTACAAAGGCCTGAGCTCCAAGATGAGGTTAGTACTAAGCACCCAGGGAATTTTTTCCCCATAATTAATTTTTTAAGGAGAGAGATGATAGGCTGGTTCCTAACCATTCTGTGATTATTGTGGTTTCTGAAGAATTTCATGAACTTCTGGTGTTTTGGGTAAGACTTCTTCATCGGTATGTAGTTGTGCCAGCTGCCACAATCTATTCATCATTATCTATAATAAGTAATACCAACAAGTACCACTTTATCTGGGAGGTCCTCCGTCTGACCTGCTCAGTCTCTGGTGAACATGAAGAGTCAAAAGGAGAAATAAATAAGGAAATTAGCTCTGGATTAGTATGCTAGGTCTGCCATAACAAGCCGGGTGTCTTAAACAACAGAAATGTATTGTCTCACAGTTCTGGAAGCCAGGAATTGGCAGGGTTGGTTCCTTTTGAAGGTTCTGAAGGAAGGATCTGGTCCTTCTGCTCTTGGCTTGTAGATGGCCATCTCCTCTCTGTGTCTCTTCACATCGTCTTCCCTCTATGTGTGTCTCTGTCTCTACACACGGCACTTTCTTTTATAAGGATGCCAGTCCTACTGGATTAGAATCCCACCCTAAGACTTCATCATAACTAATTACATCTATAATGACCTTCTTCCCAAATAGGGTCATAATCTATGATACTAGGGGTTAGGACTTCAATATGTAAATTTGGGGGAGACACAGTTCAACCCATCACCACATCAATAGGATAACACTGTGCCAATAAGTGGCCCTTACTTTCCCAAGCTTTTAGCTATCATCTTATTTAATCACTATCTCCCTGTCTTGGTCTGCTTAGGATGCCATAACTAAATACTATAGGTGGATGACTTAAACACCAAACATTTATTTTCTCAGTTCTGGTGGCTGGAAAACCCAAGATCAAGGTCAAGCAGGATTCAATACTTGATGAGGACTCTCTTTCCGGTTTGGAGGCAGCCACCATCTCACTGTGTACTCACACGTCTCTTCGTAGTGCAAGTGTGGAGAGAAAGGGAGCTCTGGGGTCCCTACCTCTTCTTTAATTTTTTTTAATCCTCAGTTGAGGACATGCTTATTGATTTTAGAGAGGGGGAGGGGATAGAGAGAGATCGAGAGAAACATCAATGTAAGAGAGAAACATTGATCAGTTGCCTTCCCGTATGCCCTGACTGGGGGATCAAACCAGCTACCTAGGTATGTGCCCTGGCCATGAAATGAACCCGCAACCTTTCAGTGTGCAGGGTGACGCTCCAACCAACTGAGCCACACTGGCCAGGGCTCCCTCTTCTTAAAAGCACACCAGCCCTACCTATCAGGTTAGGTCCCCACCCTTACGACCTCATTTAACCTTTATCACCTCTTCACAGACCCTATATCAGGGGTGGGCAAACTTTTTGACTCGAGGGCCACAATGGGTTCTTAAACTGGACCGGAGGGCCGGAACAAAAGCATGGATGGAGTGTTTGTGTGAACTAATATAAATTCAAAGTAAACATCATTACATAAAAGGGTACGGTCTTTTTTTTTTTTAGTTTTATTCATTTCAAACGGGCCGGATCTGGCCCGAGGGCCGTAGTTTGCCCACGGCTGCCCTATATCCTAATTAGGGGTTAGGGCTTCAATATACAAATTGGGGGCAGGGCCATAATTCACTCCATAGCAATCCTCAATGGAAGCCATTATTATCCTCATTCTACAGATGAGGAAACAGACACAGAGAGGTTAATCCCCAAGTCCCAAAGCTAGAACTAGTGCAAACTGCAAGCTAGTTGGACTCCAAAAACCCAATTATCTGTCCACCATTACTAGGTGTCCCAAACTAGGACCTAATGTGAGAAAGGGGAAACTTTGAAAGACTTTGCAGGTGTCATTAACCAGCAGAGGTATGATTCAGCCTGATGGGGATCAGGATTCCTTTTCCCTCAGCCGTCTGACCCTTCTCCAGCTCCTGGACACGCCTATGGGCAGGCAGTGAAACTGTGCTTTGGAGCTATACGCTGGGGACGGACCTGGGTTTAAATCTCAGCTTCACTACTCACTATGACCTAAAGCAAAGCGTTGAGTCTCTCTGTGCCTCAGCGCCCCTCCCTCCTAAGATCATAGTGAGGACTGAGTTAATATGGGTAAGGAGTTTTAGAACAAGGCCCGGGGGTTAGGGCTTCAATATACAAATTGGGGGCAGGGCCGTAATTCACTCCATAGCAATCCTCAGTGGAAGCCATTATTATCCTCATTCTACAGATAAGGAAACAGACACAGAGAGGTTAAGCCCCAAGTCCCAAAGCTAGGACTAGTGCAAACTGCAAGCTAGTTGGACTCCAAAAACCCAATTATCTGTCCACCATTACTAGGTGTCCCAAACTAGGACCTAATGTGAGAAAGGGGAAACTTTGAAAGACTTTGCAGGTGTCATTAACCAGCAGAGGTATGATTCAGCCTGATGGGGATCAGGATTCCTTTTCCCTCAGCCGTCTGACCCTTCTCCAGCTCCTGGACACGCCTATGGGCAGGCAGTGAAACTGTGCTTTGGAGCTATACGCTGGGGACGGACCTGGGTTTAAATCTCAGCTTCACTACTCACTATGACCTAAAGCAAAGCGTTGAGTCTCTCTGTGCCTCAGCGCCCCTCCCTCCTAAGATCATAGTGAGGACTGAGTTAATATGGGTAAGGAGTTTTAGAACAAGGCCCGACACATGGTACCTGCTGTATAAATGCATTTGCCATCATTTTAGCCATTCTTTTTTGAATTACAACGAAAAGGGGAAATACAAGCCTTCAGAATAGCGGGTTTTAAGATGCACCCAAGTTCCTTAACCAACCTGGGCCATCTGTTAGTTAAGGACTATGTGTTCTGACATGCATTTAGGGGTTCTAGAAACTAATTTTCTCACATGGGCTTAATACAAACTACTCTAAATCGTCTTTTTCCTTTGGGATAGAGATCCAAGTATAGGGGACTTGCATTGGAATCCAGCAGCAGCCGGTCTTATCTACCAAAAAAAAAAAAAGCATGAGTCACATGGTCGTCTTTTTCCTTTGGGATAGAGATCCAAGTATAGGGGACTTGCATTGGAATCCAGCAGCAGCCGGTCTTATCTACCAAAAAAAAAAAAAGCATGAGTCACATGGTGATGATGCTAAGTCCATTCTTGACTTCCCCTCCT
>NW_005355247.1:506133-507285 GCF_000412655.1 Myotis brandtii | reverse complement strand
CCCCCCCCCCCCCCCCAGTTCTTTCTTTTTCCTCAAGGTCTAAAAGCTTATGGAACTGAGGCTCAAGAATGAGTTACTCAACTAGGCTTGCAATCTAAACGTATGGTGGTTTAGATCTATTGTATCCATTTCTATCCAATGTGTCAAACGACCTGTTCCAGGAGAATGCCTCCCCCCTCCCCCTTAGTAGAATTGGTCCCAGTTCTTTCTTTTTCCTCAAGGTCTAAAAGCTTATGGAACTGAGGCTCAAGAATGAGTTACTCAACTAGGCTTGCAATCTAAACGTGCCATGGTTTAGATCTATTGTATCCATTTCTATCCAATGTGTCAAACGACCTGTTCCAGGAGAATGCCTCCCCCCTCCCCCTTATTGGTAGAATTGGGGAGGGTACAGAAGGAGAGAATGAAAGACAAATTAAAAATGACTGTTGCTCCAGGCATAGGTCCTGGGGTGGGAAGGGGGTGGGAAGGAATACTGGTGAGACCAAACTTAAAGAAGATTCGAGCCCTGTATTCCAGCATCCCCAAGGAGAAATGTGAGTAATAGGCGAGGCAGGAACCTACTCAAACCCACGGGACACATCCCGACCCAACGCCGACTCTGGAAGATAATGATGGGAGGGGTCACATGGAGGAGTCACTTGACCTTTTCTCCCACTGTTAGGGACCCGCTTGCCCCCAGCCGATTCCGTGGGGCAGGAAAAGCCTCGTGTTGCTTCTCCTCGCCTCCCCCTTCTTTCTCATCTGCAAGGATTGTGTCAAGACGCCCCCGCCACCCCGGCGCAAAAAGTAGCAACTTCCCCTCCGCCGGTCTGAAGGCGCATTTGAATGCGTTTCCCTTTCATTAAGAACAAAGGCTGGAGTCCGAGCCTCGCCGCGCGGGGGACAGGAAAGTCCGCGACCTGTGTCGGGAGCACAAAAACACTCCGAGGGTGACCCACGAGAAAGAGGAAGGGGAAAAACACCAATCCTCCTGGCACTGGGCTTTTTCGACTTTTCCTTTAAAAAGAAAAAAGTTTTTCAAGCTGTAGGTTCCAAGAACAGGCAGGAGGGGGGCGAGGCGGGGGGTTTTACAGAAAAGGCGCCTGGTCGGTTATGAGTCACAAGCGGGTTATAAAAGGGTCGCACGTTCGCAGGCGCGGGCTTCCTGTG
>NW_005355247.1:504157-505805 GCF_000412655.1 Myotis brandtii | reverse complement strand
GGGCCCGGAGGTCGCTGGGCAGGGACTCCTGGGGGAAGGGAAGGTGCTAACGACCTGGCGCTCAGCTTCTCCGCAGTTTCCTGACTTGGGAGGGGAGGTACCGACGACCTGGCGCTGGACCAGCTTAGCTGCTGGAGCGGCCAGACAAGTGTGCAGGACACACTTAGGGGCAGGGTGGGTCCCGCGGGCCTGCCTTCAAAACAGGTCTCTTCTGTTTTCTTTGGAAAAGTAACTAATAATATACTCGAACTTTATAAAAGTTAGAATCATAACATACCATGTCTTCAACGCATGGACTGAGAACTGAGCAAAGGTTCAATGAGCTTCTGTGTTTATTTGCTCCCATGAAGGGTGGGTTGATAGAGCGCTTCAGTTATCTTTTTTATTCTCTCCAACCCCTGGCTGGTCTCCATCCTCCACATTTTACAGCTCCCAAGGGTGGACCAGGTCTTTTGAATTTTATATAATCTAAAGCAGGCATAGTGGGATGATTATGAATAAAATTTAACCTGGAATTACTGAAAGTGAGAGCTGACAAAGATATAAGTGAGAATCCAATCCTTAAAAACGAGGATCAGAGGCCCAGAGAGGTGAAGTTACTTTTCCAACATCATACAGCAGATCCAGGATCACCTGTGATTTGAAGAGGCCAAGAGACCTAATGATGCTCATAATTTAGTTTATATCTTGTGTCAAATAGATGCGGTTAAGTGGAGACATACTTTTTACAGGACGTTATGTAGCTACTTCAAGCCAAAGTTACCCCATTCATTACTCTGAAGTGGTGCCTCTTGCATCCCTTAACATAACGTGTAATATAGATGAACTAGGGTGGCTGAACTCTTAATAATCAGGCACTGACCTTGTAAAATGGATGTGTATAAAGTATTTAATTGCTTATCTGTGTGAACAGTAATATAAGCTAAAAAGTTGACATGTCCATTTCCTGCCTTTTGTCTGAATTGACAGCCACAATAATAGAAAATTGGCAGGGGAGGTGGTGGTCTCCCCATTTTGCCCCTGAGGATTTGTGGCTCGGAGGCCTTGTGTTCTCTAGTAAGGTCACTAGGTCCTTAGTGTACAGCCTGCTTTTAGGTACGGATGTGGGATGTGGGATGTGGGACGAGGGGGTTAGGGGTGCCGACCACAGGCCTTTTGTCTCTCGGTACAGGCTCATTTCAATTACTTTGCTGCCTCCCTGATTTCGTTCAGGGGACCAGAGCACATTTAGTAATTACTTCTGCTGCCTGGAGTACTCCATAAAGACCAGTAATAACCAAGTTCCCTCACACGGTGACGGGGGTCAGCTCCCCCTGGCCGCAGGACCCAGCTTCCTAACCACATGTGTTAAGAAAGAGACACATGAGCACTGGCTGAGACCTACACCGTTTCAAGGGAGAACAGTAACTATCACAGACTTCTACTCTTGAATTTACTGGGCTAATTAATTCTGTGCGAAAAGAATAACTTATTGGTCTTTACAAAAACAAAGTCCCGCCCTAGCTGGTTTGGCTGAGTGGATAGAGCATCAGTCCCCAGTTGGATTCCGGTAAAGGCACATGCCTGGGTTGCAGTAGGGGGTATGCAGGAGTCAGCCAATCAAGGATTCTCTCTCATCATTGATGTTTCTATCTCTCCCTTCCTCTCT
>NW_005355247.1:495768-504111 GCF_000412655.1 Myotis brandtii | reverse complement strand
CTAAGTGCTACCTTCCCTCTATGGGAAGGCCACCATCATGTCTACCTGTGCCAGACACTCTTCTAGATGCTGGAGAGGAGGCAGACGTGAGTGAGCCCCACCCTCATGAATCTAAAAGGGAGAGGAAAGACTAATAGGACATGGCGATGCGATTTTATATCGTTTCAAATGCAGTAACACAAATACTTAGACTAGCTAGAATGTGCTGTGAATTTCGCCATTCTTTATTTTCCAGTGGCAAACCTTCTGCTTTCTTCACAGCTCATCAAATCAGTCTTCTGTGAATCAAAAATACATCCACCCCAAAAAGCCCCAGGTCTTTACTTTTGAAAAGTTTTTTCATCAGCTATTCTATGTCATGACTAAGATCTACCATTCCCTTTAAAGGAGGTTTTTTTTGCGTTAGAGTAACAATTCTTAACTCCTTTTTTTCCTACCTCACATCTAATGGAGATTACCTATGCTTTTCCCAGAATTTTTTTTTAAATGCAACCTCACACACAATTTTGCATTTGTGTCGGCGGCTCCAGGTTTCCTTCTTGAGTCTCAGCAGTGACCCTCCGGGGGGTGGAGTTTCCTGATCCCTGGGTAAACCTAAGAGGACAAGTCACTTGAATGGCAGAGTGGTGTGTGGACTTTACCTTGCACCTGGACTGAGCACCTCTGTCCTAGACTCGCTGGCATCTCTACAGTTTTGTGAGTCATCGGCTATGGCTTCGCTGAAACTACTGATTTTAGTAACTTCACTGTGTTGCTGTTAGGCTCCCAGCCCTCAGTGCAGAAGCCTGTCCTGTGGAAAGAGCCCCAGCCTGAGAACCACCGCAGGTTTCTAGTCCCAACTCTGTGCCAATTCCCGTGGCTCCTCTCTCTAAAATGGGTGGCTGGGACTGAGTCATTTCTGAAGGCCCTTAAACCGATGAAACTCCACGATTCCAGTGTGAATGCCACTTCACTTCACTTTCATGCATCTCCTAAGGCACAGCTGGACTCAGTGAACTCCCATCCGCCACCCTCAGAGACAGTCAGAGTAAGTGAGTACCAACCAGCAGAACTGACTAGAGAATGTCTGTCTGTCTTCGACTGGTCTTACCGGCTTCAGAACTGTCCCATTTGCTAAAATTGGATAGAATAAGAAAAATATGAAATTTTAAAAGCCTCTCTTTACCCCCACCTTTTCACTGACTACATCTTATACACAGTATATTCCCTTTATCTCAGACTCCTAAGGTAATGCCACACGTTTAATTTGATCACTGCTGTGTAATTCTCACCCCCCATGAAACACTTTTCCCATCCCTCTTGTCTTTGGGCTTACAATATTCAGGGCCTTGAGCACAAACACCCAAAAGCAGATTTTCCCTCAAATCAACACACCCCGTGCCTGACCAGCTCAGCATTCTCACTCACGACTCTGAGATTCTCAGCAAGGTGGTGGAGCCCTTTGAACCAAAGACACAGTTCCCACCTTTACATACGACACACTCGCCAGATAATGAGGCTCAACATTGGCCAAAAGCATGGTTTTTACAGATTGTGAATATCTGTGCCAATTCTGAAAAACAATATCCACATGTGGGTGCATAGGGTTAAGGCAATGGCAGAGGGAAAAGTTACTAGTAAAGAATATCAAACAGCTAATTTAATGAAATTGTGACGCTATGTTTGGATAAGGAGAAACGACTCGCTACAGTGAGTGGCGTTTGTGCCATTTCTCCATTAGTGAGACTGGTCTGTACACATAATGGGTTCCTGGCGGTCTTAACAGAATCCTTTGCTCCTTTATGTTGCTCAGGTTTCTATCCTGCAGTGTCTTCCCTGCCGGTGTTTAACCTATTAGGTCACTTGTCTGAGCCGAGTTGCCCCAGGTGTAAGCAGAGGTTAATAATACTCATTCCTTAGATTGTTATGAGGAATGAGGGAGTCCATGCACATCAAGCAGTCAAACTAGTGCCTGCCCCGGGGTGTCCTGCATAAATGTTTGCAATTATTAGGTGAACATGGATGACCCTGTATATGCTACTAAACCAATCTGGAAAGTGAGGTACAAAAACAGTCTGGGAAAGTCAAGTGCATGTGGACAGAGTATTCTCTAAAAATTCTTGACAAGGTAAAAAATTGTTTGGTTTTAAAGAGTTAAACAGTTTCGGAATGAATTTTTCTTCTTAACCCAAAGAAAATCTACTTCCGAAGAAACATTTTGGTGTATCTTTGAACAGTTAACTTATTCCTGTTAGAGATTAGGAAACCAAAGAATTACTTTGATTTTGCATGTAAGTGTTTTTCGATAACCTCTGATTTATGTAATGATTCAGTTATACAGTAGTAAGCGTATCTTGACTGTACTTTTAAAACCACGCATGATAGATCTACAGATACTTGCAGGTGTTCATGACCGATGGCATTGGTGCCGTGGCTAACATCCATTGAGCCCTAACAATGAGCCCAGCACCTGACTGTATGCTTTACTCATTGTGTCACCTCATCTTCCCAACAACCTTTTGAGTAGGTTCTATCATCATCTCCATTTTTAGAGAAGCAACGAAGACTTAAAGATTTAAAAAGAGGCTTACATGGTCAAATATCACACAGCCAGTAGCGTCACTGGGGTCAGGCACGGAACCCGAGCAAGTAGAAAACAACAGAATAACACCGCCAGACCTTTCACTTAGATCCACTAACTGTGTACAGTTGCCCCGTTTGTTTCGTTTCTCTCTGTCCCTACCCACCTGTCTGCGTATGGCTGTGTCGGTGTCAGACCTGCCAGGCATGTCCTGAGAATAAGGACCTGCTCCCACACAGTGAACACACATGATCACAGCATCCAAGTGTAGTTTTACAAAGACAGGAACGGAAGCTAATCTTTACCTACAACTTCGGGTGGTTTTCCTGGTAGGAGTCCCCATCTTTATCCTACGATGACTATACTTGGTGGACTGGGGCCACGCCTGGAAGCCTCTGAATGTTAAGTCCATTACTAATCTAGAATGCCAACAAACCTCATTCATAGATGTCCACATTCATGAGCTTCTACTACACTGATCCTCCAAGAATCTGAATGTCAGCTAAAGTCTTACTCAAAGGCTCCAGTGCAGTGTGATGAGTGCTCTGAGGATGGAGAGAGGACTAACCACTTGGAGGAGGGCAGAGAGGGAGGGTCACACCAGGAGCTGATGGGAACCCAGCCTCCAGGAGTTTGCTGTCTGTGAGAGAAAGAGAATAAGGCCAGGTGGGCAAGTCCATGTGTGAGGAGCAATTTGAAGTGGGTATCTAGTGGCTCAGTGTATGTATGAAACTTTGTCTAGAGAGGACATTTGAAGGAGCACTAAGCATAACCCTCCTTTGATGTGTGAAGGCAGTGAGTAAAATGCCGTGGGGTGGAACAAGTAAACATATGGTGTTTGCCTCGTTAACACAGGGCATCCTATACGTGTAGCATCATAAGAAAACTCATTTTTAAGCGGGTGAAACCAAACCTTTTGTTCCCAGAGCTTGCTCAGTTTGTCTGGCATCGTTCTCAATTCACAAATCCTTCCTTGCTTGGGATCATTCTGGTGTGTAGAAATAGAAAAATATGAACTGTATTTTTAGATGAGTAATGGACTGTTAACTGACATTTTTCAGCATTAAAAACCAGGAAGTTTTTACTGAAACAAGTTGTAGAACTTATTTACAAACTAAATAACCTACCCATAGTTTTATTATGGACAGTGACTAATACCTTCACTTTTCAGATAAGGCTGTGGAAAAACACAGGTTAGAAATATTTTCCCCCAGAGTCATTCTGTGGAGTAAGCAGGAGAGTAGGCGGAGAGCCGAGCTCCGTGTCCTGGACCAGTGACCTCACACTGGCTCAGCTTCAGGCCTGAAACTCTGGGAAAATGTTATCAAACATGGATAAAAGCAAAGGGTGGGAGGGAGGGAGCAGGGGGGGGGGGGGGGCAACATTTTTCTTTAAATCATGGCTTTTCATTCGTATTTCATATTTACACAAAAGGTTTTCCATATGTCTAAAAACCTTGTAATATCACACGGGAGCAGGGGGGGGGGGTGTGCAACATGTTGCTTTAAATCATGGCTTTTCATTCGTATTTCATATTTACACAAAAGGTTTTCCATATGTCTAAAAACCTTGTAATATCACACTTCCATAAGAGTTTTAACAATAATTTTCTTTTTCATTCATAATTTATTTTCAATATCCTGGTTTTTAAAACTGAAAAATGCAGAATAGTCCTCTAAGGCCGATATTCTTTCTCATCTGTGCATTCACAATGAAGTAGTCACTCAGTATACTGTTTCCATAGTGATTCTGTGATGCCCGCATTAGCTTTCTTCTGAGACAGTTCAAAAGTACGTCACACACTTAGTTTTATGTGTTAATATATTACTGGCATATATCTTTAAAAACATTCATTTCCTGAATTTCAAAATTTAGAAAGGTATGTTACATTAGAGCAATTTCATGTGCAAACCAGTCTTTTCAATGAAGAACTCTATCTTTGGAGTAGTAGATATCTTTGTTAAAGAGTTCTTAATTAGAACTACCAAGAAAAGGGTTATTAGATTTTTGTGGGAAGAAAATATGCTATAGTGAATTTGTAAATTTTTCCCCAGCAATGGCTTATATGGGGAATTTTTCTTAAATGTCAAGTAATCTTATCATTCCCCAAGAGGTCAGGATATTTTTTTTAGAAGATGGATGTGGCCAGTTAGTGGCCATCTCAATCAGTAGCAAGCCTTACCATCAATCCCCTTTTACTGATGGAACTTGTGTAAATTGGAGAGGAAACATATTATTCTGCCCCATTTTCTGACAGCACAGAAGTTGACTTAACTTTAGAATCAGTTACTGAGATGTAACACAGAACAATATACTCTACAGAAAACATGGGATAAAAACAAAACACCTCCACAGGAACAAACACACTTCAGAAAACCAGCCACCTGAGTATTTCTTTTGGTCAGAGACTAGTGAAGGCCTTTTTTAAAGAATTACTGGGAAATTAAACAATGAGGTTTTAACAGCATGTGGGAAGATTGAAACACAAAGGACTGAACTAAAACTTAGGTAATATTGTTTTCAACACTTAAGTTGTGGCTATTTTATGGTGGGCATGAAAGGATGAGCTCTCAAACTATTTTGGTCTATCCTCATCTTTCCTCTAAATCACTTTATCCCACCTGGGTCCTCAGGCCTCAGTCCTTGACCTCTGCTTTCAAAGATGACTGGCTAACTAGCCCAATAAACAAATCCAAGTTGATTTGTCAATGGGAAGGTCTTCTACGCCACCCTTTCCTCCTTCTCCAAATGACTTCATTGCGTTTCAAGAACAGCTTACCTGAAACCTTACCTGCCACCCAGGTCCTCCCACCCAAAGATGTTTCTAATGGTAAGACATTCAGACTAGGCAGCAGGGAAGCAGTATGAGAGATGTAGAATTTTCAGAGGAGCAGGTCTTTGGGCATCATTGTTTGCAGTCACCTTCATCTTTTGACTCGAGGTCAAAAGGTAATCAAGAGATTGTCATTCCAAAGAATAACTAAGACAAGACCAAATTTTCTCAGGATCTTGATATTTAGATACTTACATTAATCTTCACTGCAGATTTTCATGACTTAATCCAAACAGCAACTTGAGAATATAGGGAATCAGAATGAGTTCTGGTGGGAAAGCTAGACACAGCTTTCTTATACAATTAATTATATGCTAAGTTGCTTTTAGCAATGAACAATGAATTCCATTTTAATGATACCAGTTTTTACTGGTACAAAAAAAATAACAAGGGTAAAATATTTAAAGAAAATTATCTAAACCATCATTTTAATTTTCAAAAGTGTAATTACGTTATTTTTTTTCACCTAGAATGGCTTTGGAGCTAGAATTTGTATGACTACATCAATATAGGATCGTGTTTTTCAGTAGAAATAGGTGTACATTCACTTTGTAACAACAAATTAATAGTTTCCAAATATTTATACATTTTAGGGTCAATAAAATCAAGGGAGTCACATGATGGCTTAGTTAAGAGATTCAACCATTATGACTATGGCATGCAGCTTTGGTAAGCAAATAGTAAATGGTTGGTGCTGAGAATAAGCAGCAAAATGAAAATAGAGAAATTTATAAAATTGTGGAAGGATATAACTTATGATTCATATATGAGAAGAGATCCTTAGTGACAAACTTAGGACTTATTCTGCTATGAATATTGCTGATAACATCTTTCCTGACTAATGAGTAAGATAAAAGGATAGCCCTGGCCAGGTGGCTCAGTTGGTTGGAGCATTGTCCCTTACACCAAGAAGGGTGCAGGTTTGACTCCTAGTCAGGCCACATACCTAGGTTTCAGGTTCAATTCCTGGTTAGGGCACATACCTAGGTTGTGGGTTCTATTACCAGTCAGGGCACATACCTAAGTTATGGATTCAGTCCCCAGTCAGGGAGAGTATGGGAGGCAATCAATCAATGTTTCTCTCTCTCTCTCCCTTCCTTTCTCTCCATAATCAATGGATCTCAATTATGTATAATTCTTCTTCTGCCACTCTACCAGCTGGGCGACTGTACTGATTCCAGAAAGAGCCAGTTCATTTATTACTACCTCATGACATCATCCTCTGTCCAATGCCTTGGCTAACAGATTAGCCTTTGTTGCCTGTGATCACTAATTTCCACTTGGACACAGCAATTCTGTTGTTGGTCAGCTTGAGTCCTCCTCGCAGCCCAAACACACTGAAAATAAGCACAGCTTCAACACTGACTGGCCTTCTGGCCATTCTCATGTCTAAAAGTCTACTGAATATACTTTTTTTTAAAAGCCATTCTGGGATATTTCCTCTTTTATCCTGTTCATTGGGGTATGTTTGTCATCTACCGTTATGTGTTCAAGGAGATTCAAGATTGTGTAGCATATTTAGGCAAACTGTTCCTTTCTCTGCAGTTTTAGGAATTCATCATGCCTGAACAGTCCAGGTAACACAGTATCATTGTTTTTGTTTGAGCACTGACAACAAAAGGGGATCTGTGTGATGCTTTTTATTTCAGCAAACCTTTCCTTTCAACCAATAAAAAACAAAAGCTGTTAGAGTTTTTTAATAGTATAGCACATTGTGAAAAACACTTGTCACTTTTCTGATTACTCTAATCAGGCAACTCATATATGTATAGTGAAGAAAGAGGAAAAAGATCATACTAAATCTATTTCTTTTAATACATCCGCTCAGATGTCACCTTTAAAGAACAGGAGAGGATGAGGATACATTTGTAATACCATAACCAATAAAGAAATTAAAGATTAAAAAAAAAAGAACAGGAGAAAAAATATATGGGTAGAATACTATGCAGCAATTAGCTTTAAATACAAATCAAACCAAGCTCTTTAAGAGAAGCTTGAATTATATTAGTTTAGGAGGAATTAACATTAGGATATTAATATATATTTATTGAATATTTATATTGGCCAAGGTACTGTGTGGAAGGAGTGGGGAACAGTCCTTTTTACAATCTTGACTGAAAATCAGCAAGATGAACTAAAATTCTGAATTGACATCATTTAATTCAAAGCTCTTCATCATTAAAGTAATTCATCTCCGGTAACAGAAAGTTTTTTTTTAAAAATCACTATCAGTAAGAATGACATATTTCCTTGGTCTGGAAATTTCCAAGCCACGATATTCTGCCCTATCAAAATATATTCATTGGGGAATTTTTAACTTGATACATTTCTTTTGAACTTAATCACAATTTCACATCTCGCTTGGTTTCGTGATTAAATAAAAAGAAGGGGATCCCCCCTCTTGCACCGAAAGAGACCACGCACTTGAATGACACTCTAACTTCTAGGTTCTGCTACAGGAACACTGAAACCAGAAGCTGTGGGAGAAATGTCACTTTATCCGAGAGTAGACTCATACGCTAACAGGAAGTAGCAAATTCATCTCTTTCTTTTTTTAATCCCCTCTTTGCTGAAGACAAGTATTTTGAGACACAGCACTCTTTAAGCCACACTTCCTTTACGGAGATCAAAGTCCAGGCCACTGGGTGATGCCTTCCCCAGAGGAATCTCTATATAACAGATGGGGACATTTCATGATGGACTCATTTGTGGGCAAGGCTTTCATTGCCTGTATTCTATCTATCTCCTGAAAAAAGGTAAGAAAGATAAAACCAGCCATTCATTACAGAGTGAAAACCTAGCCCAAATTCTACCTTTGCCTTTTAGCATTTGGGTACTTCAAAGAGTGTTTTTGCTTTTAGTTTAAAGATGACACATGAGTAAATAATTTAGAACTACAGAACAGAATTTAAAACATAAATTTAAAAACAGGCTTCAAATACGCTGAAAG
>NW_005355247.1:485731-495721 GCF_000412655.1 Myotis brandtii | reverse complement strand
TTTAATTGCCAATTTCGCTACCCTTTTCAACAAATTACTTCCTAGGATTTACTAAGTTCTTTCCTTTACATAGAAAATAAAGACTATTTTTGCTTTCAGATGTATATCTATCTAACTTAGTAACTAACTGCAAGTGGGTACACAACCATCTCTCTCTCTCTCTCTTGCAGGTGGTGCTCACCAGGAAGGGGAAATCTGTGGTTTGAATTCTTCATACCTCATCCTCTGAAAGGCGGAGGCCTGCTTGGAGGCTGTATGCTGTTAATGCTAATCGTGATAGGGGTTTTACCTCCGACTGACTCCTACATGTTAGCATTAACAGGGTATGGTGCCTGATACTAGCATTCACACGGAACAGATGTGCTGTGGGAGGAAGACTAAGAAGCATGAGTCACCCTGCTGGAGAGGCTCGGCTTCGGGCTTCATTGTAATTTGTTAACCTTCATCTGGTCCCTGGGCTGTTCCACCTTAAACTAAGTTTTAGGAGTCAGGTCATTTAAAAGATTTATCAGCAATATGTATTCCGAATGGGAACACTGTTACTTGAATCGTCAAGCACACATCTTTGTTTTTACCTTTAAAGGAAAACGCATTCATGTCATTTTTAATTCTAAGTTATGGTTTGTTCATTATAACTGCTCAGAAGCACTTCCAGTGTTTCAGCTGGAAGACATGGGAACTAAAGACATTCTGAAACAGGTGTCTAGGATGTTTTTGTTGTGAGAAATTAGAAGGACCGCTGTCCTCCAGTTATATCCTGGGTTGTCTAGCAACATTTTTAAAAAGATTTAGAAAAATAGTATTTCCCCCATGTAGTGACTTTCTATTTAGAAAACTTCAGTTTAAAATTAATACTTTTGCCGAAACCGGTTTGGCTCAGTGGATAGAGCGTCGGCCTGTGGACTGAAAGGTCCCAGGTTCGATTCCGGTCAAGGGCATGTACTTGGGTTGCGGGCACATCCCCAGTAGGAGATGTGCAGGAGGCAGCTGATCGATGTTTCTCTCTCATCGATGTTTCTAACTCTCTATCTCTCTCCCTTCCTCTCTGTAAAAAATCAATAAAATATATTTAAAAAAAGTAAAAATAAAAAATAAAATTAATACTTTTATACAAATTGCAAGCTATCAAAGTAGTCACAGGGATATAAAGTACAGCATAGGGGACATAGTTAATAATGTTATAATAGCTATGTAAAGTGCTCTGTGGGTACTAGACTTTTTATGGTGATCACTTCATAAGGTAGATAAATGTCTAATCACCATGTTGTATACTTGAAACTAATAGTGTATGTCAACTCTAATTGAAAAATAAATTTTAAAAAATACTTTTATTTGAACCTTAAGAGAAATAGAAAGGCTATTACACGGAATTTGTATTTAAAAAATGAAATATTTTGATCAATCAGCATGGCAAATGATGTCTGAGAGCTAACTCCTGGTCTTTTTCCTACAAAATACAAAGACTTGATTGAAAAATTTTGTATCTGAAATTAAGTCCCAAACCTAGGTTCAGCGGCTTAGCCACATCATAATGCCCTGAGGTCAGAGAATCCACTTTTCTCTGAGCCTGTTTCTTCACCCATGGAACAGGGCTAATCCTTTACAAGGCTGGTGTGAGGCCCATAAGATAGAAAACTGTTTTGTAAAACATAAAGGGCTACATTAATGTTATAATAAACGAAATCCAAGAACTAGTCCTCCCACTTTGTTAGAGACAAGCCATTGATTTGACTGACAGAATCCTTAAGGTTTGGATCTCTATACAATTTTTCTCCATAATTAACTCTATCACTTACAAATAAATTGCCAATTGTAATTGTTAGCATATTTAATGTATACTTGTATTAGCAACTCTTCTCAACATTCTGTCAAACAGTTACGTACTATAACCAAATAAAGCTCTTGAGTCTTTAGTGATTAAAATTAATTTTATGGTCTTTTGCAAGGTACAATCTGTAATTTCAGAAGTTATTCACACAGAGAGACAGTGGGGAAAAAAATATGAGAATCCTGAGGGGAACATTCCTGACTCCTAGGACATAGTCTTCTCACCGAGGGCACCCCCTTGGCCTAGCCCCATTTCTGTTCACGTTGTGTGAGCTGCCAAGATAAATTCTCCTCTTAACCCTTGGAATGAACATTTGGCTCCATGGAGCTTCCATGTAGGTGTGTCACATTCAAGGATGTTTCTTTGGACTATTCTTTTTTTTTTTTTAATACTTTTACTGATTTTTAGAGAGAGAGAAAGGGAGAGGGAGAGTGAGTCCTGTACATCCCCCACCGGGGATCAAGTCCACAACACAGGCATGTGCCCTGACTGGGAATCGAACCAGCAACCTTTCGGTGCACAGGACAATGTCCAACCAACTGAGCCACACTGCCCAGGGCTATTCATTTCATCTGCATGTTTATCAACAAGAGTAGTCCTTATTTTGAGCCCCAGTTCTTCAAAACTTTGTTTGCTGCATAAAGCCACAAAGTCCCAGAATGTTAGGCCTGGAATAAGACTGATCCAGTATGGCCTTTCTGCTGTTATAATGAAACGCTATGACCATCTAAAAGCAATGACTAAGAAAAACTACTGTAGAATGCCTTATGTGAGGAGCACTAGAATACACTACATGAAATGTGAGCGAGTTAATCTCTCTAAGCCTCAGTTTCCTCATCAGTAAAATGATGAATGTATTTCATAAGGATGGTAGGCTTAATTGAAACAGTGCATGTGAAGAGCACAATATCTGTAGTAACTGTGTATGGTACTAGGCGGGGACTAGAACTATCAGGGATCACTATGTAAATTATGTACTTGTCTAACCACTATGCTGTACACCTGAAACTCATAAAATGTTGAATGCCAACTGTAATTGAAAAATAAAGAGCACAATATCTATTATGCATTAAGTGTTAAATAAACAGTAACTTTAAAACTTTATTCACTGTAACTGTTTCAATCATCTAAATCGAATATCTACCATAGCAGATCTCCCCAAGGACACAAGCTCCGATCTATCCTTAATCCCATGATGTCAACCCAGGGGACCTTGATAATGCCAGGGTCTCTGGGTTTCCACTGATGCCCAACTCTCCTCGGCTTCTAGTTCCTGATCTGGTCTTTGATGCAGTCCTCCTGACCAGTATACCCAGCCATTCCAAAAATTCTTGGAGCATGAGTAAGACTGGGTGTGTTTGGTTTAGAGGAAGCGTTAAGGAGCTATGAAGTGTGTGAGTCTGTGTGTGTGTGTGTTGCAGTGAAAAACAAAGGGTGGCTAAAGAAAAAGTGGGTTCTGTGGTAGATGGAGAAGGCAAAAAGAACCCAATTTTGTACACGGAATACTGAATTGAATGAGGCACTAAAATATGCAAGGCATGGTTTCTTCTTTTTAAGAATTGAAGAATGTCAAGGGAGTTGTCTAGGATCTGACCCACTTTCCCCAAAACTTGCTGAATTAGAGACCAGGCCTTTCCTATTCACTGTCAGCAGCTATATGAACCCAGCAGCTAAAAATACAAAGAAAACAAAATAGAATAAGGAGGGGAAAAGTGAAGTCAGGAGGTTAAAGAATATGTAGAAAAATATTCTAGGAATATTAGAATTTTCCTGAAAATAAAAGATAACCAATATCTCAAAGAAAGTGGGATTACTTGAAAAAGGAACTTTCAGAAAATAAAAAGTCCATCAATGGGAAGTACTCACAAAAAACTTACGCGGTTCTCAACCAATAATGACTAGGAAACAGTGAAACTAACATAAAATTTACACGTAAGTGTTCAGCTTCCCACTTTGGATCTCAAATTTTCTCATGGCAATAAGGATAAGGAAATAATGTTCACATAGAGGGGATTTTTTCTTTCCCATTACTGTTGTGTTTTAAGCTGGCCAACACATATTCTTAACCACCTAAGTAACATGTTTTTGAGGTGGATTTCTCAGATATTATCCCAGTGATGTCTTCTGTACCTCCAATCATCCTTCCTTGCAGGGCTCAGTACTTTCCCAGTCCTCTAGCACTTAACGCACTGCACTGTGGTTTCTCTTGGTGTGTGAATGACTGTACTAGAGGAAGTGATACCCTTAAGGACTGATCCACCATCTGCACATTCCTATCCCACTCAAATGTTTACTCCCTCAATGCACCATTATTATTCCAAGTCCAACTGTAAAAACAGAAATGAGTTTAAATACGGTGAACATTTCACTTTATACTGATAGGCTCCAAGAGGTGATTTTTGATGAATAAAAACTCATTAAAGCAAATAAAGACTGAAAAGTTCTGCATATAACTGAAGAGAGCTAGGGCAGTGATTCGCACCTCGGAGACTTGTCAAGGTGTAGTAATCCCAGGCTCCCACCACCCCCTCTCCATCCCCCGAGATTCTGATTCTGTAACAGCTCGGATACTACCTTTTACCAGGCTAACCAGATGCAAGTGGTTCATAAACCAACTCTGAAAAGCTGGTTTACACCCAGTACTACTGCTGATATGGCAAACAGAAATGGCGCCCAGCAGAATCCATACAAATTTAATGTCGGTTTACACATCATTCACTGTATAATGCTATTGATTCTGTAACTGAGCTCGGATACTACCTTTTACCAGGCTAACCAGATGCAAGTGGTTCATAAACCAACTCTGAAAAGCTGGTTTACACCCAGTACTACTGCTGATATGGCAAACAGAAATGGCACCCAGCAGAATCCATACAAATTTAATGTCATTCACTGTATAATGAGAGGTTCTGTAACATGGGCTAAGTGATTAGATGCCCTGTTGTTGACCTCTTTGGGGAATGGCAGCAATTAAATTTCAGGTCTTATTATCCCTCCCCCAAAAAACATCCTAACCATCTCAAAAAATCCACCAGACTTGAAAGCTCACCACAGAAAATAGCTGCCCTGTGTTCTAACACCAGCTGCAGCCAATCAATGGCCATGTACTATCCAGACTCAAACTCCAAGCTCCTGTTTGGAGCAGTAGTTAGGGGAGGTCAATGAGAAGGGATTGGGTGCCAGTTCCACCTTGCAAAGAGTGCGCTAATGAAACAATCACAGAATATCACTGCCATGTATCTCCCTCTTCCACCCCTGTGCTGCCAAAGCTTTCCAGCCATTATACCCAGTCTCCACTTAGGAAAATCCTACCCTTTCCTAAAGGTTCTGTAACATGGGCTAAGTGATTAGATGCCCTGTTGTTGACCTCTTTGGGGAATGGCAGCAATTAAATTTCAGGTCTTGTTATCCCTCCCCCAAAAAACATCCTAACCATCTCAAAAAATCCACCAGACTTGAAAGTTCCTGACAGAAAATAGCTGCCCTGTGTTCTAACACCAGCTGCAGCCAATCAATGGCCATGTACTATCCAGACTAAAACTCCAAGCTCCTGTTTGGAGCAGTAGTTAGGGGAGGTCAACGAGAAGGATTGGGTGCCAGTTCCACCTTGCAAAGAGTGCGCTAATGAAACAATCACAGAATATCACTGCCATGTATCTCCCTCTTCCACCCCTGTGCTGCCAAAGCTTTCCAGCCATTATACCCAGTCTCCACTTAGGAAAATCCTACCCTTTCCTAAATGCTGTCAGCTCAGCAATTTCTATTCCCTTAGCCCGTGCCAAGCACACAGAAAATGAACTCTGAAAAAGGCACACCCAGAAATGATCTTTCTCCTCTGTTCTCAAAAGCAGTGTGTGGCTCTCCTATAAAAGTGCTTCACAATATGCCCCACACGTATTATTTGTGTAGGCACTGCCCTCCCTTCTAGATCATGAGCTCCCGCAAGAAAGGAACATCAATTTAAACCAGCCAATCAATGGCCATGTACTATCCAGACTCAAACTCCAAGCTCCTGTTTGGAGCAGTAGTTAGGGGAGGTCAATGAGAAGGGATTGGGTGCCAGTTCCACCTTGCAAAGAGTGCGCTGACTAATGAAACAATCACAGAATATCACTGCCATGTATCTCCCTCTTCCACCCCTGTGCTGCCAAAGCTTTCCAACCATTATACCCAGTCTCCACTTAGGAAAATCCTACCCTTTCCTAAATGCTGTCAGCTCAGCAATTTCTATTCCCTTAGCCCGTGCCAAGCACACAGAAAATGAACTCTGAAAAAGGTCACACCCAGAAATGATCTTTCTCCTCTGTTCTCAAAAGCAGTGTGTGGCTCTCCTATAAAAGTGCTTCACAATATGCCCCACACGTGTTATTTGTGTAGGCATTGCCCTCCCTTCTAGATCACGAGCTCCCGCAAGAAAGGAACATCAGTTTAAATTTCTCTTTCACTCAGCTCAGGGCCTTGCTCACAGTTGCCTAAGTGGAATGGGAAAATGTATCCAAGTCTCCACTGATTTTGGAAACACAGCCTGTTCTGATGCTGGAGACTATCTGTACCTGGCATACAATCCCAACCTCAGCAACTGTTTTTCCATGTTGACTTGTATAGACTCATTACAGATAGCTCAAGCATCAGTTTGGTTTTCCTAAATTCTGCAAATCAAGACGGTAGTCTGCATATTTATTTTAAGAAGTTCCATAGTTAAAAATATGTAGCTATGAAAACATATCCTCAATGATTATCAATAAAAGGATGAATCAACCATAGAACATACGGTAAATGGAATACTACAGAGCTCTACGTGTATCAACCATCTCTGCATGTTATTACATGTAGCAACATGCTAAATGTGACAATATAATGCTGAGTAATAAAAGCAAATTGCAAAAGGACATGTATCATGAACCCAATTATGTTTAGTTTTAAAACAGAAAATTGTATTTGTAAATCATGAAGAGTAAGGATATGCAGGAAGTGTTTCTTCTTGGAAGGAAATGACATGAGGAAGACTTTCAATGAATAGGTAGATATACTGTATGTGTTAAACATGAACAAGATTCTATGAGCAAAATAAAATAAAATAAAATAAATGGTGCTAGGAAAATTTGTCAGATATGTGCAAAAAAATGAAACTAGCCCACCAATTTACGCCCTGCACAAGTATAAATTCAAAATGGATAAAAGGCTTAAATGTAAGATGTAAAACCATAAAACTCCTAGAAGAAACCATTTTGAGGCAGCAAAATCTCAGACATCTCTCATAGCAATATGTTTGCCAATACATCTCTAGGACAAGAGAAACAAGAGAAAATAAACAAATGGACTAAATCAAAATAAAAGCTTCTGCACAGCAAAAGAACCCATCAACAAAATAAAAAGGGAGTCCACTGTATGGGAGAACATATTTGCAATGATACTGGCTGATAAAGGGTTAACATCCAAAATATATAAAGAACTCATACAACTTAACAAAAGGAAGATAAACAATCCAATCAAAAAATGGGCAAATGACCTAAATAGACACTTCTCCAAACTGGACATATAAATGACTAAGAGACATATGAAAAAATGTTCAAAGTCACTAATCATCAGAGATGCAAATTAAAACGAGGTGTCACCTCACACCTGTCAGAATGCCTACCATCAACAAATCAACAAATGACATATGCTAGCAAGGATGTGGAGAAAAAGGAACGCTAGTACACTGCTGGTGGGAATGCAGACTGGTGCAGCCATTATGGAAAACAGTATGGAGTTTCCTCAAAAAATTAGATATGGACCTGCCATTTGACCCTCTGATCCCACTTCTAGGAATATATCCTAAGAAACTTGAAACACCAATCAGAAAGAATATATGCACCCCTATACTTCTAACAGCAAAATTTACAATAGCTAAGATCAGGAAATAGCTCAAGTGCCCATCAGTAGACAAATAGATAAAAAAAGCTGTGGTACATTTGCACCATGTAATTCTATGCAGCAGTATAAAAGGATCTCTTACCCTTTGAGACAGCAAAAGGAGACATATGTAAAACTTTAGACAATAAAGTAATTTTAAAAAATAAAAGAATTCCTTTAAAAAGCTGTGGTACATTTGCACCGTAGAATGGAATACTATGCAGCGTTAAAAAAAAATGACCTCTTACCCTTTGAGACAGCATGGCGGGACCTGGAGAGTATTATGTTAAGCGAAATAAGCCAGTCAGAGAAAGACACGTATTACATGATCTCACTCATATGTGGATTCTAATGAACAAAATAAGCTGATGAACAAAATAGATCCACAGACATAGAAGCATGGAACAGACTATCGAATCTCAGAGAGAAGGCAGGGGTAGGTGGGAAGAGATCAACCAAAGAACTTATATGCATACATGCATAACCCATGGACACAGACAATAGTGTGGTGAAGGCCTGGGACAGGGACTGGGGTGGGCTAGAATGGGTCAATGTGGGGGGAAAAGAGGACATATGTAATACTTTCAACAATATTTTTTAAATTAATAAATAATAAATTAAAAAATAAGAAAACACCAAGGAGAATAACTGGTTATCTAGTTACAAATGAAATTTTAGCATTTTATACACCAAGAATATAAGGACCTAAAAGTGTCCATAGTGTATACGAGTGTGTGGCAGAATGGGAGGTGGAGAGGAGGCAGGATTGCAGAGAACAGCCTATATAGAAAGGAATAAAATCAAACTGGTATCAGACTTCTCATTAATATCAGATGTCAGAAGATCACTGAGTTACTGTCAAAGATGTGATAGAAAATTATTTTTCAACCTAGAATTCTATAGCCAACAAGTTGATCAAATATAAGTTGCAAAACAAAACCACTTTAGACATGCAAGGGCTCACCCTTGAAAACTTTTTCTTAGGACATGAGAAAGTTAATCAAGGGAACAGAAAGATATGGATGCTAGGAAAAAGTAGATCCCACCCAGGAGTGAAGAAATAAATCTTGATATAAAACCTGTGCATTAAACCCAGAAAGCAAGTATTCAGACCAGAATGGGAAATTTTTTAAAATATATTTTTATTGATTTCAGAGAGGAAGGGAGGAGAGATAGAAACATCAATGATGAGAATCATTGATCGGCTGCCTCCTGCAAGCCCCCTACTGGAGACTAAGCCCACAACCCAGGACCCTTCAGTCCCCAGGCCGACACGCTATCCACTGAGCCAAACCAGATAGGGTAGGAAGAAATATTTTGGCAAAATATTTTTAGTATCTCGACTTGCCCAAGGCATGGGGAAACAGGTACTCTCAGACTCTGCAGTTGGGACTGTCGTTTGGCAAAAGCTTTTAAAGCAGCGGTTCTCAACCTGTGGGTCGCGACCCCTTTGGGGGTCGAACGACCCTTTCATAGGGGTCGCCTAAGACCATCGGAAAACACATATATAATTACATATTGTTTTTGTGATTAATCACTATGCTTTAATTATGTTCAATTTGTAACAATGAAATTGGGGGTCACCACAACATGAGGAACTGTATTAAAGGGTCCCGACATTAGGAAGGTTGAGAACCACTGTTTTAGAGGCTAGGATCTGGTAGCATCTGTCACTAATTCCACTACCAAAAACTACTCCTACAAAAGTACTGACACATGAGCAGTGTAGAGCAGTACATAAGAACATATGAGTGAAATTACTTGGGTCCAAATTCCAGCTTTATTACTTGCTAGTTCTATACTCTTTCAGTTTCCTTGTTTACCAAATGGAAACACCTACTCAACGGGTTGTGAGGATTAAATAAAAGGTTCCATGTGAACCACCAGTATATAAGAAATAATCAGTTAACTTAGTAAATAATCTATCTATCCACAAAACACTTGCCATTGTGCATAAGGATCTTAACCAAACCACTTTAAATGAGAAATGGAAATAACTAGCATGATCCTATTTGTGTTTTTAAAAGACTGCATCTGTATTTGTACATCCTATCTAATAAAAGAGAAACATGGTAATTAGCCATACAGCCGCTACCCTTCCCATTGGCTAATCAGGGAGATATGCAAATTAACTGGCAGCCAAGATGGCAACCGGCAGCCAGGCAGCTTGAAGCGAACAGGGAGGCTTGCTTGCTCCAGTGACGGCGGACTCCAACGTTCCCCGCCTGACTTGCCGGCCTCTCAGCTGCAACTCTAAGCAACTATGT
>NW_005355247.1:482026-482907 GCF_000412655.1 Myotis brandtii | reverse complement strand
CTGAGTGACAGCAACTTTGCAGAGTGCTGTCTCGCACTCCGGGACCCCTCGGGGGATGTCGGACTGCCGGTTTCGGCCCAATCCCTTCAGGCCAGGCCAAGGGACCCCACCTGCCAGAGGGATCCCGCTCACTCTGCAGACACCCGTGGAGCCCCAGCACCACCCCAGGTGCAGCCGGCTAGGGAGATACCATGGTAGGTTGACTTCAGGGCATGTCCAGCCCATCTCGCCCAGTCCGGCCCTGCTCGCCACCTTCTAATTAATTTCCTTTCAATATGCATGAATACGTGCACCGGAACTCTAGCATATTTATACATGTAGAAAGAGACTAGAAGGAGAAAATAGGCCAAAATGTTGCATCTGGGGACTGTGAGGGGACAGGTTATTTCTGTGTGAAATTTTTATTGTGAACAACATGAGCTGTTTTATCCTTTAGGGAAAGAAAAAAATAAACATCAGTATAAATCTTAGGGAGAAAGAGGTAGGTGATCTTTATGAGTACACACAAATATTACATAAAAAAACTTTTATTTTAATTTACTATACATGTTTAAATTTTAGGAAGCTACTAGGTAGATGCACTTTCATCTGCAGGTTTAGTTTGATCTTCAGTTACCTGTAAAAACATAAATAGCTTTACTTTTCTAATAAGCAGTTTTCATTTTATCCTTCACCCACCATTTAAAATCCTTCCATAGTCCTTCTCTTACAATGACCTTTGTCTGTCTCCTTCAATAGTAACTATTACTGAAAGTTAAGTAGAAAGAGAAGAAAACTTATAAGGCCAAATTCTCAATATAAATTATCAAGTAAAGCACAATTCCATTAAAAATATAGCCATATAACCTGAGGCTATAGCTAGGCTTCTCCAGTTTGTCATT
>NW_005355247.1:467736-479840 GCF_000412655.1 Myotis brandtii | reverse complement strand
AGAAGAAACATCAATGATGAGAGAGAATCATTGATCAGCTGCCTCCTGCATGCCCCGTACTGGGGATCGAGCCCACAACCCAGGGTGCCCTTGAACCATGTTTCTCTTTTATTAGATAGGATATTGATTTCAAGGAGAAAGGGAGAGAGAGAGAAAGATAGAAACATCAATGATGAAAGAGAATCATTGATCAGCTGCCTCCTGCATGCCCCATACTGGGGATTGAGCCCACAACCCAGAACCCATGTGCCCTTGACCAGAATCGAACCCAGGACCCTTTAGCACAGGCCGACGCTCTTTCCACTGAGTCAAACCAGCTAGGGTGGGGACTGAGTTTTTATACAGGTTTTAAACAAAATAAACACATAAAAAGTCAGTACTAATGAGGCTAAATGTTTATAAACATGGATTAGAGTAGGGGAAAAGCTACCATACAGAACAGCTGCTTTGTTTGGCATTTAAGAAAAAGTCGTAAGCCCTGAATATGCCATTCTTCCTCTGCTGTTCTTAATCACTACCGTCACTGAAAGCATTCCTTATACTGGGAAGAAAAATCTGCCCCACTTGCCCATAGATTATGGTTCTTTCCCTAAGTAGCCAATTTCAACATGCTAGAGGTCATTTTTCAAATCATAATCAAGCACAAGGTGTTCATTTAAGAACCAACTGTGACATCTTCACATTGAAATCTAGAGGATTCAGCAAATCACCTTCAAGAACAAGTAAAAATAAGAGACAATAGTAAAATGGTAGAGCTAATTTCCTTAATCCTTAACAATTGTATGTAGCAGAGGATTAATCATTAATTATTAAGCATTAATAAAAACTGTCAAAGTGCATAATGACCACATCAATTTTATTAAGTCAGTTGAAGGCGTTACTGAGGGACATGGGTGGGCCAGTGACCACTTCATAGTGAAGGAGCTGCTAAAACTTACAATAAAAGGTAAAATTACTAACTATGTACATGTCAATCCTTCTGGGGAAAAGACCAGCATTGGTATGTTTAAAGGGAAAACCACACCTGACTCAAGCAGAATGAACAGCTGGTGCAGAGACCTTACAACAAGAGTGGGTAACATCCAGCCCTCGGGCCATATAAGGCCCCAGAAATCATTTGGTCTGGCCTTGCCAAGGCAACTGCAGGTGGGACTCAAAATTCAATAAATCGTTTTCATAGCAACATAAATTTATAATAAGTGAATTAGCCCAGAAATCATTTGGTCTGGCCTTGCCAAGGCAACCGCAGGTGGGACTCGAAATTCAATAAATCTAGGAGCTTTTTCATAGCCACATAAATTTAAATTAAGTCAATTATATTAAGTGAATGATGTTATAAATATCCAAGGAATATAAGAAAAGAATTAGCAAGGGTTAGAGCAATATGGAACATGATAGGCTTTGGGTCATGAATAGACCATCAAAATTAGGAAGAACATGCCAAAATAAGGCCAAAAAGCATTCCAGATCTTACCAGTGTGCACTCCAATATTCCTCATGCACCCTCTCCTATACCAAATTGAAAAATTATAAATGCTATCTCAATTTGTTTCATTTTTCCAACTAATGTTTCTCCTTCGAATTATGTTTTTAAATCATAAACTCGAGTTTATAAAATATCATCACACAATTTAATGAAATTAAAATGTTATGTCCTTCATATTGGTATAAAAATCAAGACTAGAATTACACCCATACCCAAATTGGATGACCTGAAACTTTCACTTTACTTACTCTTAAGTGAACAGGTAAAGAGAGACCCTGGAATCTTCGTACAAGACTTGACCCAGTGGCCTGCAGATTGTGAACCGCTGACACTTCAAACTGGGAACAAATACTTGTTCTTGGAATAAGAGGGCCTTCAGTCACATCAATGAAGTCACCAAATCTGATTTGATTTTAAAAATAAACGAATAAAACCTCAAAATCAAATGATTTACAAAACATTGGGGGGTAGGGGGGGAAATCTATCCATTCTCTTTGCTGCTACGTTCCTAACCAAGAGCATTCTACATGTCTCGATTCAGTCTCCAATAGCCATGACATAAAAATCTCAAGTGAAGAGGCTAAACTTAAAGTTAAGTGAACCTTCTTCTAGATTAGCATTGATATAACTAGAGATTTTTAAGATCACTAAGCACATCATGCTATTAAGTGGATCCAATATCTAAAACGGACAGCCTACATGCTTACAATTCACTGCAGCAGAGTTTAGAATTCAGTATATAGGACAGAAACAAAGAGGAGTTTTCTAGAGGAAAAAGTTAAGTCCAAATCAAGAAAACATGAGGTTGAGTAAACAGTCGCTGACCATGAAATGAGTTTGCATAATGCGTTGTCTTACCTCTCTCATCCCCAAGTCAGAAAGCACATTCCAGTTTAACTTACTTATATATATATTTAAATAGTAACTAATTAATCAGATTATCATGTGCAATTCATAATTATAAATATTTTGCTCAACTTCAAAATTATCTCTTAAAAATTACATTTTTAGCAATGGTTTTCAACCCTTGAGATGCAGAAATAAAAATAAAATGAGGAACAGAAACCACAACTGTTTCTGAAAATAATTTAAAACTCCCAATTACTACTATATCTAAACAACGAACAAAGCAATAAAATAAGGTAATGAGAGTAACAAAACAGAACACAAGTTCATCTTTTTTAGTTGTATACTACATTCAGGTAGCAATAAAGCTAAACCTTACTATAAATTAGCATAGCAGCCAATTTTTCTATTTTCACTTACCTGTGCAGCTTAACTATTCTCTCAGGATTCTGAGATGCTTTCTCTTCTATGAGATCTACTTTATACCTGAAAAGCAGCAAAAACAAAAAAAAAATTTTAATTATAAAAATACAAAAAGGACCCCAGCAAGCGAGGCTCAGTGGTTGAACCAGAAGATCAAGGGTTTGATTCCCAGTCAGGGCACATGCCCGGGTTGCACATCGACCCCCAGTGATCAATGATTCTCTCTCATCATTTATGTTTCTCTCTCTCTCCCTCCCACTTCCTCTCTGAAATCAATAAAAATATATTTTTTTAAAAATACAAAAAGGAGTTTAAAGAAACCCTTTCTCCTTCTCCTCAGCCAGTTTTTGAGAGAACGGTTTACATTTAGAATGGTTTACAGTCCACTTACTGCCACACCCCTTCTGCCAGGGTCCCAAGCATCACTGAGGGAGCCAATTCCCTTGCATACTTATGCCTCCCAACCCACCTCTAAGAGAGGCTCCTGTCCCCTGGGAGCCAAAGCCAAGCCCGATCACTGACACACGAGCCATTCAAAACTCTTCTGATCTCTCAAACTTACCCCAAAACCATCTCCTCCCTCCCTCCCTCCCTCACACATTCAGTTAAGTTACCAAAGTCCTGCACGCCTCTGCTAGACTGGCAGCTGAGTATGGGAAAGGCAAATCCTAATGTACGTGGCATGAAAGCCAACAGTGCCGTCCACTAAGGTAACTATGGAACACTTACATGTAATCAGTTCTAACTGAAATGTGCCTCAGATTCACCAGATTCTGAAGACTTAGTATGAGAAGGAGAATATAAAATATCATTACCATTTTTAATGTGGAGATGATAACATTTTAAATATAGTTTAAATAAAATGTATGATTAAAATTAACTTCACCTTTTTTTAACGTAGTCTCTAGAAAATTTAAAGATAGCTCACATTATATTTTTTTTTAAATATATATATTTTTTATTGATTTCAGAGACGAAGGGAGAGGGAGAGAGATATAGAAACATCAATGATGAGAGAGAATCATTGATTGGCTGCCTCCTGCACGCCCCCAACTGGGGATTGAGTTCACAACCCAGGCATGTGTGTGCCCTTGACTGGAATAGAACCTGGGACCCTTCAGTCCACAGGCCGATGCTCTATCCACTAAGCCAAACCGACTAGGGAAGCTCACATTATATTTCTATTGGGTAGCATGATCCTAGAATTTTGGCATGGTGATCTGATATGTTCTGATAATCCAAGTAATTTCTTATAGAATCAATGGTGGTTTGGTTCTGTAGTACTATTTTTACTCTCATTCAGTTAAAATAGTGTATTAGTACTGGTTTCTAAATACACTGGTTCCAGAATATGCTAGAAAATGCTTTAGAAAGAGTTCCACAGATTAATACATTTGAAAATTATTGTTTTCTATAACCACTTTGGGAGGATTTACAGTAAATTTTTTATGCCACTGTTCTCTGAATTCAGTATATGTTTTTCAGCAATTAATGTCTTATGAAAGAATACTCCTGTGGCATATCATTCTGAAAAATGCCAAGGAGGCTTTCGTGACTATTATAAGCTCAATTTTTTTATTTTTTTCCAACAAAATTTGCTTTTAGACTTTTTTCCTGAATTTTTATATTCAGCTTTTGAGAATATAAAAAAAAAAATTTTTTTCCAATCCTCATCCGAGGATATTTTTTCATTTATTTTCAAGGGGGACAGGGGAGAGGGGAGAGAGAAATATCAATGTGAGAGAGACATATCATTTGGTTGCCTTCCACTGTCACCTTCCACATAGGGGCTGGGACTTGACTAGGAATCGAACCATCGACCCTTCAGTACACAGGCCAATATTCTAACTGTTGAACCACACTGGCCAAGGCAAGAATATAAAAATTCTTAAGAACTGAATTTTCTTCATTACATATAACTTTGGGAGGTTTAATTTTGCTTTAAAGGAAGCCAACACTTACCTGTTGTATTGAAATATTTCTAATGCCACTTTTGCATCAACTTCCAGAGTTTCAAATGGGAGGTCTTTATAAATTAAAGTATTAGCATCTTTTGTGAAAGAACGTAGGTTCTCCTTAAAAATGAAAAGTATTAACATTTGTAATTATTTATTTAAAAGTATCCTATCTAATAAAGACGGAATATGCAAATTGACCATCACTCTGCGACAAAGATGGCAGCACCCACAGCCAATAAGGAGGGAATATGCAAATTGATGCGACAAAGATAACAGCGGCCAGGCCGGGACACAGGCGTTCTGCCCAGCCCTAGCCACTCCAGGCCTCTGGGCAGTGCGCGCGCAGGCACTGAGCAGCCAGGGCCAGGTGGGATGCCTGCTATGAGGTAGGGGGTGCGGGGGATGGAGGGAGCTACAGGAGGGCGGCAGGGCCGGAACGAAGGAATAAGGCGGCTCTGGCCAGAGTGAAGGCCCGGGTCCCAGGTGCCGGAGGGAAGCCGGTACCGGCAGGCAGGGGAAGGAAGGCCTATTCTTGCACGAATCTTTGTGCATCAGGCCTCTAGTTTCAACATAAAGCAAATTAACTAAATTATATGTTTAATATTGTAAATACAACTAAAACAAAAGCAAATCAAATTTATCAGGAAAGAAAGTTATTAATTTACAATAATTAAGTATTTGGATCATGAAATATAGGGCTAGCAATTTCTCCCAACTCTACAAACTATAAAACTTGCAATTTATTTGTAATTAAGATATCAGCCTGTATAATAATTATTAAAGATAATCCTATAAGAAATGTTAACAATTTCATTCAAATGAAATAACCTCATAAATATTAAAATGATATAACAAGTAGGAATGCTAGTAAATAGTAAGATACAAAAATCTGTTTACACGATGAGTAAAATTAAGCTTTTTAAATGCATATGGAAAAATTGTTTATGTGATTCAGAAAGTTTCACTAGGAAACATAATGCCATCGTTAGCCCTGTGCAAAATATACCAAACTGTACTGTGGGCATCCAAGTTTAAGGCTCTAGGCCCCCCACCACACATCACCCAAGAGAGTTGATCTTCTATATTTTATATTCTGGTCATCTTGAAAACCACTATTTTAAGGAGCAGTAGAAACAGTACAAGGAAGACAGCATTAGAAGCAAAGGTCAAGCAGAACATAAAGCTTCCATACAACTGACCATGCTGCTGTGAGTGCCTTTGTTCATATGTCTCTATCTTAAATTCACTGAAATAGCGATAACATTAGATAGGTAGATAATAGATAGATAATAGATAGATAGATGATAGATAGATAGATAGACAGACAGACAGACAGATAGATAGATTGATCGATCCATTCCTTTAAATACCCTCAATTTGCAGTACCATTCAACAAAACATAGGAATCATTCTACCAAAGAAAAGCACAGACTCTAAAATTAATACTCCAAAGGGTATACTTACTTTTGTTGGCATCCACTCATCAAGCCTCTTATCCAAAACTACATCATAGCAGAAGGCTCCAGCAATCACTGTAAATCCAACCAAAATAAAAAGCAAAGTCAGATCTGTTAGGGTAGAAAGTTACCAATTTGCAACAACTGAATATTTTAACCATAAAATGAAGGGTTAGCAATCTCTCCCAACTCTACAAATTATAAAAATGTTACCAATATCCCAGGTGCTTGCCAGAGTTCTACCAACTTTCCCCCATCCAGAAAATTAACTAGTTTTGTACTTAAAATCATTATTGAGATTTTCAAATATTTTGGGTTGTACACACTTCTACATGTTTTAAAAATGTGATCCTAGTACACATACTATTGCAAAATCCTAGTTTTAGCAAAATTACAAAAAATATAAACTCTTTCATCTCCCCAAAATGATGGCCCTTTCCAAAGTTCCAAAGTCGTGGCCATTTCTAGTGACACAGTACAACCAAAGTTGTACTGTAGCTTTCTCTAGAAGTCTATTTATACTCCCATTTCCTCATCCTCCACATGTTCAACTTGAAAATAAATGCTTCAAGTGGTAAGAAATAAACACAGAGACAATTAAATTACATGAAATTCACATTCAAGAGAAACATTCTCCTCTAATTCTATTACATTAATTATTGACTTCCATAATTAAATAGGATGAATTCTGTTGCCCACAATAAATGGAATGTAGGTATGATGGTAATTTATACTAGATAAAAATTATAAATGAACTCTGTACAACAGCAAAGATAGGTACCAAAATATTCAAAGATTACAAAAAGTATATTTATATTTATATGTGTACATTACCAGGCACTTCTGGAGCTCTGACCAAACTGACCAAGTATTCGTCTTTGAATGCCCTCTCTATCACACAGCCCATCATCATGGCACAAGACCGCCAATAAGCCTAGAAAAATAAATGTACAAAGATTCACTGAGATCTATTCAACATTAACATTTAGGTTGACTTTTGACTTAGGAAACATTTCTCAAATATCTGTCCATCCTCAGCACATAGCAATAATGACCATCAGTCCATAACATTATCTGTACCAAACTAAAACCACCAAAGGATGAAACACCAACTTCGTGTTGTTAGCAATGTTTCTGTGCAAGATATCAGACACTATGTTTATCAACCAATAGTGTTATTATCTGGTAGTAACTTTACTTTTCACTCAGGATAAAGTTAATCTGTTAATAAACACATGCTAAAGTAAAATAAATATATTAATATATACCTGTCTATAACATATATAAATATGGAGGGAAAACTCAACTTTCTAGTATTATTTATGATTCCTATCCTACACCTAACATCATGTACATCACTCACATTAAACATATTGATAGCAAAGCAACCTCATTTTCCCAGCACTCTCTGATCCACAGACATCCTCATACAGTACCATGCAAGGAACTTGTCAGAGTAGTAAAGAGAGGCATGAGTTCCACACATCTGCCCACCTTATGCCCCATACAAGCACTACTATAGCTGAGCACTGGACTTTTATCAGCCCTTTTCCACATCCGAGGACAAGAGTGGGCTCACCTGGCTATGTGGCAGACTGCTCCAGAACGTATTCCACACAACCACATTACACACACTAAAAGTAAGTATAAACACGGGCCTTGAAGGCAAGTAGGAAAATGTACTTCCTCATCTATGCGACATAAATGTTTGTAATGTCTGGTGAACTCCAGAGATAGAATGCCTGGGTTCAAATCCAGGCTCCACCACTTCCTAAACGGGTAACCTTGGTCAAGCGAGTGAACCGCTCTTTGTCTCGGTTTATTTATCTGGAAAATAGGAATAATAGCACCTATTTTAGAGGATTTTTATGAGGATTAAATGAGTTAATACCTACAAATCATCTAAGACAGTACCTGATACATAATACATAGTCAATGTTGGCAATTACTACTGTCTGTCATTTTCTCATTTATGTATTTCATTTCGATAAATATTATTAAATACCTACTATATGCCAGTTAAGGACAGAGTCCCATAGGGACATGATCCCTGTCTTCACAGAGCCAAATTAAATTTAATATTGTACCTAGAATTTAAATTAAAATATTATATCTAGAGACATTAGCCAAGTGTTGTGAGGTTCTAGAGGAAAGAGATTAATTCCAACAAGAAGCAGCTAAGGAGGTTCTACAAAGCAAGTGGCATTTTAAAAGATAAACAGGATTTTAATCAGGAGGAAAGATAATACTCAGAGTTGAAGGAAGAGCATCAACAAAGGCAAGCCGGATAGCACAGGATAAATTATGACCAAGTCCTCTAGTGTAGCCGGAGCAAAGAGGAAGTGGAAAGACGCAGTGGGAGGTGAGGCTCGAAGGTAGGCTGAGGTCAGATCACACAAGTCAGTTCCTGGAAAGTCATGTGAACAGTTATGTAGGCAAGTTCTTTAGGGGTAAGTGACATGAACGTTAGTCATGTCACTTAATAAAACTCTTATAGGACTATAAAGAAGGCTTTAGTATTTAAAAAAAAAAGGGGGGGGGGTCGAAGGCAAAGAGTTAAAAAGTTCTTGAAATAATCCAGAGAAGATGGTCAAAGGCTGCATTCCAGCAGTAGCATGGGAATAAAATACTCACTATATAGAGGGTGATCAATAAGTGTCAACTGAACAAAGACATAAATGTAAAAGGCATGCCATATCATTTCCTCAAATCAAAATACAGAGAAATGGATGCTGCTGGTATTATCTAAACTATGAAAATGCCTAACCTAACAAGTAAAACACAATCTAGTACATTACATTTGACCTTGGCTATATTTGCACATTCCATATTCCACAGAAAATAGATTTTCCTAAAAAGGAGAAGAAAAACATTGGGTGTGAGGGAGGGGGAAAGAGAATATGGAAACAGAAATACCTTATTAACTTCTCCTGGATCACGATCTTTGAAAGTAAGAAACTGAATTTCACAGGACTTGGTCAAAGGCTTATACATGTCCCACGGCTGTCCATCCACAAGAGCCAGAATGGACTTCTTGCAGTACCACTCACTTAAATCTAGAAATTTAAAATAGATTGAAGGTTAAGATCTAACAAAATTCAAAGTGAGAAACTACATGTGTAAGTGCTACATTACAAAATAAAACAATAAAAGGCAAGATTCTGCAAGCTGTCTTTTTTTTGGACATAAAAGTATTATATATTACATCTGTAACCAATAAAAAATACTATCCAACCCACCCAATATATTGTTGATTATTAACAAAAGTATCCAAACCATTTACAAAACTCATTAAGGCTGAGTCAAGTTTGAAATTAACTTGTCAATCATTAATTAATAAAACGATTTTCCAAGAGCTACACTGAAATATTCAGAGAGCAGCAGCATGGATACATTCGGGTATATGCACACACAACTTAGAAGGAAAGATGTATAACTATTACGTTCACAGTAAATCGGTTCTAGGTGTGTTTGGGGTCTTGCTCCCAAACTCTCTCTTACTTCCCTAATTAGATGGTTTTCGAGTACAGCTACTCAAAAAGTGGTCACCCTACAGGGTCTAAATTATCATCCACTACATCAGGGGTCCTCAAACTATGGCCCGAGGGCCACATGCAAATACAAATATTGTATTTGTTCCCATTTTGTTTCTTTACTTCAAAATAAGATATGTGTTTCCGTAGTGTAGTGGTTATCACGTTTGCCTCACAAAATAAGATATGTGCAGTGTGCATAGGAATTTGTTCATAGTTTTTTTTAAACTATAGTCCGGCCCTCCAATGGTCTGAGGGACAGTGAACTGGCCCCCTGTTTAAAAAGTTTGAGGACCCCTGCACTACATCAATGCCATAAAGGCAGGGACCGTGTCTACTCTTGCTCACCCGTCAGTATGTCCAGAGCCTAGCACCAGGCCTGAAATGTACAAGGTACTCAGCATAACTTCACTAACGGACAGAAGGTATGAATGACAAGCAAGCCTCAGGGCAGGGGTCATGCTGAGTGGTGTTCAGAAGCTTCATTCATCTCTACTTCATGTGAATAAAGCTCCTTAAGAGCCTGAGCTTCTCATATCCTCCTCTGTAATCCTAACACCTATCACATAGAAGAGGGTCAATAAATGCTCAAAAAACAAGTAAGTAAACAATTATCATAAATACTAATTCAAATGCCAGAGTAAACAAACACTGAGAGTGTACACTTTACGGGCCAACCTAAGCAGATAACTGAAGTCACTTAAATGGAGTCATCATCGAATTTTTCCAAAAGTTTGAACAACGCAGCTAGTCACATACATGAGTGAGCACATGGGTGTATATTTATTTGGGGTGGGGGCTTTCTAAATTTAAATACCACCAGTTCTACCAAAGCTACTGTACAAGCATTCTGATCAAAAATAAACATAGCGGTCCGGTTCCCTTCGCTGCCACACCAAATCTCACACGGTGCAGCTTCCCCCTTCAGATGTGAACACAACAAACATGTTTACCCCAATCGCATCCACCCCAAGGGCATTTCCACGCTCACATTTACCACATACATGCAAAGGTAAACAAGAACACCGCACACCAAGCGGCAAGTGGTAAGGAGGTCACTGAAGTTAGCCTCTGAGGACTAGGAAGGCAAAGAAGCCAAAATAGCTGGTCACTGCAGCCAGGGCAGTCCCTCCACCCCCAATGCTTTCCTGAGACCCTCGCGTTGACTGAGCGCCGCCCAAAAGGGACAAGCTAGCCCGACCAGTGTGGCTCGATGGTTGAGCATCAACCTATGAACCAGGAGGTCACAGTTCGATTCCCCGTCAGGGCACATGCCCTGGTGTTGGGCTTGATCCCGTGTGGGGCGTGCAGGAGGCAGCCGATCAATGAATGCATCTCTCCCATCATAGATGTTTCTATCTCTCTGTTTCCCCCCAGCCCCACCCTCTCCCTTCCTCTCGAAAATCAATAAAATTTAAATACACAAATAAATAAAAATAAAAGGGACAAGCTAATAGCGACAATGTTTTCAGGTCCGCCCTCTTCTACCAGAAACAAGTATAGCCGCCCTAGACTCAGCCAGATTCAAACAAATCTTAGCACAACCTGTGCATGACAGGACCGACCTGTGGGGACCCACAGGACCCCCAAGAGCTGGAGCCACAGTGGGCGGACCGCCAGGTGCCCGACAGAGACCTTCCCGGGGCCTGCAGAGCCGTCAGCATCCTCTCCGCCCGCACCGCTTCGGTCAACACCGTGACGGCGGCGCCCCGACTCGGCACTTACGCATCGCGCAACTGTAGGGCGTGGACACGTTTTTATTCATCACGAACGTGGTGCCAGGGTCCGTTCTCCCCACGAGTTTAACCTCGATCTTCTCGACCCGGGGCGTCAGCGATGACTGCCGGCCTTTCTCCCTGTTGAAGACGTCGTTCTGCATCTCTATCAGCGCGGCCGGCGACAGCTGGGACGCCGTGGATGTGGCTATGCATCCTGCGTGGAAATTCCGATGAATGAGGACGCGGGAGAAATGAAGACTGTAGCCCTGCCGCCCTCCCGCCTCACCATCTTCCTACAACGAGGGAATTCACGGGACGCAACAGGATGGCAAGCGCCGTCGGCCCAACTTAAACCGCTTTCCCGTATTAATCATGGAGGCGCCCACCAGCCCCGGGCCCCGCCAGACCCCCAGCTCCCGCCGGTGTCCTCGGTCCCGCTCCCGCCCGCGGTTCACCATGAGGGGCAAACAGGGACCAGGAAACGGGGCCAAAACCAGAGCCGCCGTTGGGGAGGCGAGCCAAGCTGTCGCTCTGACAAGGTCCTGGGGCCGGAGACCGGAGGTCCCGCGCCAAAACTGTCCGTATCTGGGCGAGAAATGCCAGTTTATTTTAAAAACCCCAAACAGCAGGGCTTGGCGAGGCGAGTATTGCAACGGGGAACAAGGACACGCTGCACCGGGACG